>NW_027116161.1:471728-474394 GCF_000696795.3 Halyomorpha halys
AAAAAAAAAAACTTTATATTAGACTCGAAGATTCAGCCCCACTCCTATACCAATCCAATATTGTTTGTCTTAAGCGAGGATAAAAGGGTTTTGTATATATTTTAAGGAATTTCAAAGCTCAAGAAAATATATTAAGATATTGTTTTCTTAAATATGAATCCATTGTAAAGTCTTTGAATGTAAGTTTTTTAACCTTATTGTATCGGAACGAAGAGAGATTCCTGCTGAGGAAATTTCAATTTAAACTTGGAAAATAGAAAACACTGAATATTAAATATTACCAAGGTCTATTATAATTACAAATAAATAAAATAAGGAATATTCCTACCTCCTATTTATATCCATTACAGTCTAAAAACCCCTTTATCCTTTACAAGTCCGACGTTTCGGCCAAATCGGCCATCATCAGGGACAATACTTAACAATATTATTTATAATTTATCTTACCTTAATACAATTTTTTAACTAAATCATTTAAAAACACAATTTCATGTCGGGTGTTCTGCCCAGGCCAATTCAACAATTTCTATAAACATTAAAGCATTAGGTAAACATATATTTTTTGTTAATAAGCATATCCTACATTATGTCTAATTACCTAATTAGTCAATTTTCAAATTAAAATTTTTCATCACAGTCACTTATTCGTTAAAATTTATCACAATGCTTGTAACCTTCCCTTCACTCGAGTCAAGCTTTAAAATTATTTATTATAACTATATTTTTGTTAATTTTCCTCTTTTTTTTCATAAGTAAAATTCTCATCAAGGCTAATTATAATAGTCAACATTTAATTTATCCCCTATTTTTCATAAATTAATTTTACTTAATATCTCTGCATAGTGTTGGTTCAAATTTCTTGTATCTGTTTTGAAATTCACTGTATAATTAATATTTTCAGATATGTAAATGGATTCAAATATTTTCCTTTTGAATGTATTATTTTCTTTATGTAAAATCATTGTATTTTCAAAATAAAAAATCTGCTGGTTTTTGGTTGCATGCTGCACTAGTGCATATACTATATATATATGTCAACTCCATATGTCTAGATTGGCCTTATTACACTCATGTAGATCAGTCTTTTGTAATAAATTGGAAGTTTAGACCGATTGTCTATTAAGTGTTGTAATAATGAAAATCAATGTGTAATTTCCTGTCTTTTCAGTCTTGTGTGAGGATTCCAGGTTATTCGTTTGTCCAGATGTAGTATAAGGAAGCGGATCTGTTCGAAAGGAGTAAGAGGAACATTATTAAAGGATACTGTCGGGCATTCGGTAGGTTTACGACGAAGGGTAAAGGTGATTTGATGGGATTTGTTAAGATTTATTAATTGCGAGCACACTTACAGCTGTATAGGCGGTGTAAAGGATGGGACCTAGGATACTACCTTGAGGGACAGGGGACAGAGAATAGGAACCATTGTGGTTTACTTGGAATAATCTATTAATGAGAAAGGATGATGAGAAAGTATGTGGGAGGTAGGAACTTTCGGAGTTTGTAAGGCAGTCCTGGTTGCCAGATTCGATAAAAAAACTATAATTTCACCTAAGAAGTTTATGTTATTTTAACAAGTACCCTGAAGCTTTTAAATGTTTGCCAGGCAAATAACCGTAATTTATGAACAATGTATTTATTCTTAGGGGACATTTGTCCTAAAATAAAATTATTTTTTCATTTCAAGATCTCTTCAGTTTACTAAGAACTGTTTACAAGTTTTTAAAGTACAGTTGTCTATGCCCAACCCATGATTTGGTACAGATATGTTAATATTTCAGATAATCTCAAAGAAATTTTAAAATAATGATGATTAAAATTTCATTAGGCTAAATTTATCTAATTTGGTTATATTGTATACTATTTTGCAGGAGTGGATAGTCTCAGTCAAAACAGGGTGTGAAGATAATTTTAATCCATCAAATGCTTCAAAAAAAATTTTTTTTTTTAAAAAAGAAGTCAGTTCAATCACATTGTACTAGAATATGAAAGTTTTAAAATTTTAAGGCCTCACCCTTTCTGATGTTTAGCTTTTGGTAGGTCAGTCACCTGAGACATCGCATACTCTTTCGAAAGTGCGCAGACTTTTACACACCTTAATACAGCATGGAGAAGAATTGGGCTGTTCTGTTGGAGATAAAGTGAAGAATACCGTTTTAGATTTGGTAGTGAGTATTCCAACAATTTAATAAATTTATATTTGATAGTTCTATAGTTTTCTTTTAATTTTATCCATCTTACAATTTTAATGAAGTCATATATCTACGGTAAATGAATGATCTGCTTTAGTTATACATTTCATTTAAATTAAATTAATATTTGATAGTTCCAGTTTTTATTCCATTTGACAACTTTAATGAAGTCATATATCTACGGTAAATGAATGATCTGTTTTAGTTATACATTTCATTTAAATTAAATTAATATTTGATAGTTCCAATTTTTATTCTATTTTACAACTTTAATGAAGTCATATATCTACGGTAGTTGAATGATGTGAATTAGTAATACATTTAATTTAAATTAAATTAATATTTGATAGTTCCATTCTTTAATTTTAATGAAGTCATATATCTACCGTAATTGAATGATCTGCTTTAGTTATACATTTAATTTAAATTAAATTGATATTTGATAGTTCCATTTTACAATTTTAATGAAGTCATATA
>NW_027116161.1:474444-478945 GCF_000696795.3 Halyomorpha halys
TTATACATTTAATTTAAATTAAATTGATATTTGATAGTTCCATTTTACAATTTTAATGAAGTCATATACCTGCAGCAATTGAAGCAGCAAGCTTTAGTTATAAATTTAATTTAATTTAAATTACTTTTAATTTAATTCTAAATCTAATTTAAATTTAATTCTAAATCTAATTTAAATTTAATTAAATTTAAATTAGATTAAGAATTGAAAAGGTGGAAATGATACACAGAATGTGATCCATTGTATTCATGGCTTTTATTTACTGGAATCTTATGGAAACAAATATTATTCTTTAGATCATAAATTATTGTGTAATTAATTCAGTAATTTCTTTTTAAGTACATGAAATTTAAAATAAATTCATTATTCATACTAATTTTGTATATTATTTTATAGCTAAATATAACGATATATTTATGGCTATAAGAGCAATAAAATAGAAGATTTATTATCCAATTTAACTCGGTTTTCTTAAGACATGTCCACCTACACGATTTCAAATGACTACACACCATCATTAATAACGTATATAATAATCAGAACATATTTATTACTTTAATGAAAACTATGTATAATTACTAGCCAAAACTTATAAGTCTGCCAAGTATAGGTAGGGGGAATACAATATGTCGGCCGTTTCAAAACCTTAAAAAAACATTAATTTTTCATTCGGAGCTCTCTATATCTTAAAAAATACCAACAACAATAGAAAATCTAAGAGAATATTATTTACGTCCAATAGTTCTCGAGATATAACCTTTTAAAAAGCAACATTTCATAAAAATGTACCTAAATATCAATATTTAGTTAATTTATTTTGAGAAATTTATGTATCAGGAACTATGTAACGTACAGATGTCTATTAGCAATTAAATTAAAGCTAGTTTAATGTACTATAGAGTAGTTTCTGACCTTTACCTTCGTAGGAATAGTAGTTTTCATGATATTTGCTAAAATAAATTGACTTATAGTTGTTCGGACAATAAGTTTGATTTATGAAAAACTTTATTTCAGAAACCATTGGACGTACAGATATCTGCCAGCACTCACATTAAAGCTAGTTAAATTTACTATAGAATAGTTAATAATGTTCATGTTTGTAGGAGTAGTAGTTTTTATGATATTGGACGAAATAAACTCACAAAATGTTAATTTCTAGTTGTTTGTATAAAATGTTGGATTTTAGAAAAATATATCTCTAGACCCATAAGACGCACATATGTCTGCCAACACTCAAAATAAAGGAAATTTAACTTACTATAAAGTAGTTTATGACACTTATCTTGGTAGGGGTAGTAGTATTTATGATATTCACATATGAATATAAATATGGCAAATGAAAATTTTTACGAACAACTGTAAATCAATTTATTTTAGCAAATTTCATGAATACTACTACTCCTACGAAAATAAATAGTATAAACTATTTTATAGTTCATTAAACTAGCTTTAATTTGATTGCTAATAGACATCTGTACGTTACATAGTTCCTGAGATATAGATTTCTCAAAATAAATTTACTAACTATTGATATTTCAGTACATTTTTATGAAATGTTGCTTTTTAAAAGGTTATATCTCGAGAACTATTGGACATAAATAGCTCTATTAGGGCTTATATTTTAGTAAATTTACACTACTTTAAATGATTCTCTCTTAGATTTTCTATTGTTGTTGGTAGTTGTAAAGATATAGAGCTCCGAATAAAAAATTAATTATTTTTAACGTTTTGAAACAGCCGCCATTTTTTATTCCCCCTACCTATACTTTGCAGACTCATCAACTTTGACTAGTAATTATACTAGTTTTCAATTAATTAATCAAAAATTGGGGTGAGATAACTGCCTTTTTTCTCCTCTTGGGCTCTTGTACTATAAGTGGCTCCTAATATTCATTACGTTGTATAAGTTAGAAAAGAAAGATCTGCAGCTATAAGTCAAATTTTAATATTTTGGTGAAATTTTGAAATGTTTTGGCGTTTCGATTTTTTTTAACGTCGGATGTATATCTGCTGTAACATGCCAAAGATGTCATTGTATATTTTTACTTTACAAGCATATTGAAATTTATTTTTTAAGGAATTACATTGTACCTGAAAATCAGAGTCGGTTCTGGATAATGCAAGTCTTGTAAATACGAGTAAAATATTAGATTTGCTGAATTGAGTTTTTTTAATAAACGCTAATCATGGTATTATTTGTTTATATAGAGGTTGATGAAAGAGTATGTTCTTTGAAAAATATAACAATTTTTAATTTAAACAATATAGTTATGAAAACTAAAAATTTATTAAAATACACAAAAACTTTTATTTTACGAGAGAAACAAAATTATGAATGACGACTTAATATAATTATGTCAAACTGAGCCAAAATGTATGAAATTATGTTAAGGCAATAGTTTTTACTAAGATGATTATGAAATGTTTGGCGAGGATGATTACATATGGTGTCCTAACGGGCATCATACCTCTTCTCCGTTACCTTAATACTCACTAAAAACCGTTCCTGATTTCCTTATATGTAATTCTATACGTTTTCAGGAAATCTAAGCAAATGGCCTATCGATCTATGTACTTAAATACCCTTAGAAGCTACAAGTTTTTAAAAATTTGTGTGCACTTTTGGGACTATTTCGAAATAACCTGCTGCTTTGTGGTCCATCAAATATTTCCGACACTAATTTCAGGAAATGATATGCAGATATATATTTTTTATATATCTATATAATATATGCAGATATATTTATGTTTATAAATAAACATTATTCCTGTCTAAAGCTTTGCAGTAATATGATATAGCCAATTTTTACTATGCAAAATGATTGGTTTAGCTGATTTTATAAGCCCGAAAGCTTTTGTACTCATTTACATTGACCACACAAAAGCAGCAATCATTGTTAGTACAAACCATCTCATCGGCGATATTCCCTTTGCGATATTTTGGAATCCGGTAACAAAGTTATTTATATTTCCTCATTCTTTATCTAAAAAAAAAAGTTAAGCATTAACATTTTTAAAAAAATTAATAGAGAAGAAATTCACTAGGATTATTAATTTCTTCCAATTAATAACGACTTATACTAATTAACACATTTTTAAGCCTTGTTATTATAGTTGCCTAGTACTAGTTAGAAATAAAACATTATAGATTATTTATTAAATACACATCTTCCTGTTTTATTTAATGTACTAAAGTATAATAATTAATTTATATGAATAAAATGTGAAAAGAAATTAATAACTATGTGACTACAGATAAGCAAATAAAAATAAAATATTATTTATTTTATGAATTCGTTTATAGTTGTATGGTAGCGCTTTGCGTGGTAAGGCACGATGCTACTAACTCCACGCTAAAACTCCAAAACTGTAGCCGTGAGTCAATCCTGTGGGTTGTAGAGCACGCCAGGGGTCCACCCAGCCTCATAAATTGGGTAAAAATCTGGCGGTCGAGCGTATCCTTACAAAGTACTGAATCCCTGGCTCTTCATGGGTGTAGCGGTAGAGATTTTAATTTTATTAATTATAAATTTATATGTAAAATAAAAAAGAAAAGAACAAATATATATAAAGTATGCACTTAACTGAATACTATACTTGCAACACTCTAGTGTCTGGCGGTAAGGTCGGGTTAGAGCGCCCTTGCATGTACAGAATGCAAAGAATTTCCATAAAGACGGAATTTTTGTTGTTGTTCTGTTGCAAAAAATGCAAAAATGAATTTTTTTGGCCATAATCTTAAATTATTTTCAATAATTATAAAAACATTGCGTTCCTTCCTCTAAAGGCAAAAAACATTTTTGGAAAGATTATACGCTAAAAACGAATCTGAATTAATTTTTTTTTTAATTTTTTAAAATTTTTTTTCTACCTACTTTACAGGAAGGGTATTTTCGTTTTTGTTATTTTTTATGCCTTTAATCGTATTTATTATAATTAGCGATTATTTATTTATTTATTTTTAATTTTTGTTATTCTAAACGAGAAAAAAAATGCATTAGTATATTATTATCTCAATAAGATTGAATAAGAACAGAGTTATAAAATAATTTGAACCGACTAACCAAACAAAAAGGGGATGTAATTTTTTTTTTCAGGTAGAAATAACATTGATATTTGTTTTTTACATCTCAAAAACTTAACTAATAGTTTTAGTAGTAATTGAAAAATACAATTGTTCTCAAACCTTTCCTTAATTTCTTTGTCTTTGATGTTTGTTCGAAAATCATAAAAACTGCAACATTATTATACCAATGAATAGGAAGCTTAGGAGCGGTTTAGTGTAAAAATATACCCACTAAAATTCTCTGCCGCTATGTTTTTTATTTAGTTTATTTTGCAGTGCATTATCATTATAAAGTTTGTATTTTTTCTTCTATTTTTCGTATGCCTATGGAACTACATTGTGATTATAATCGATTATTTGTCTGTCGATTATGTCACATCGCCTTCTTTATAAATTATAACTCCTCTTTGATTTTTTTTTATTTATTTATTTTTT
>NW_027116161.1:478995-485506 GCF_000696795.3 Halyomorpha halys
TTTAAATTATTTTTTATTTATTTATTTATTTTTTTACTTTTATCATGCCATAGGCGTTGATGACCAGAGGGTTTTACGCCTTTAAGCAACAATCAACAACAACTTGTCTGTCGAAACAATCCTTGACCTGAATGAAAATTATTATAATTTCTAATCTCTTTTTCAAGTTAAAAAAAATATTGTTAATTTTCAACGCGATATTTTATGAATAATTGTTACCTATTCAATTCATTTATTACAGAATATTCCGATCAATTAGGCTCATAGAGACACACATTTGTAAAAAAAAAAATGTAATTTTTTATTAGTAAATATATATTATTTATCCTGATTCCAGGTGGGTACGATAACCGTCGAAGAATTCCAGACGGCTCTCCTGGAGATCACCAGCTGCCCATTAAGGCCTTTTGTTGTACCTTATCTACAGGCTTATCTTCCTCTACTTCAGAAGGACATAAAAGACAAAACTGGTCTGATTAAACAGGTATATTACGAGTTAGGATTAATTAAGCTACTTGGCTACTTGGTGCCAAAAAATGATATCGTCATGATCTCTTATTCTTTATGTATCTCTCACTCTAATTCTCTCTCAAATTGAAGTTTGGTGGAAATCATGCCTACTTCATACAGTTTGGAATGATTTGCCAAGAGCGATTTCCAGGCATTCTTAGTTTTTGTACTGTATTCCTATCTTTACATTGATTAGTCGTTATAACAATATTCTCAGGATGGTTTTCTCTACGTTCATCAAGGTTATCAAGGAAAGCCTGGAGTCAAGTTATGATTTACTGAAATGAAATAACTTCATTAAGGAAGATCTTTTGAGTTCTGTCAATCCTGGGATAAATCAGAACCCATATCTGACAAAATCAACAGTGATAACCTATATATATCTAGTCTCATATCGATGGTTTCAGATACCTTGAGAATAATCCACCGGTGAGTTGCCCGTGAGAAACATACATAACCTTTTTCAACCCTCCCGAAAAAGTAATAACGTTTATAATGATACGTGCGACAAAACTCCAACCATATTAAGATGATTACCATTACAACTAAAAAAAAAGATTGTTCATTTAGATCTAATACCTCTCTGGGCCCTATAGCGAATCCATTGTCGCTTGGTTGTCATAAAAGTAATCTCGATTTGCAAGTTTCATGTCATCTTTCTCTACTTCTTTAGCATATCAGCTATCTAAACTTTCACTGACTTTAATTAATTCTTACTTAACGTCGACTAATATCGTAATCTGCAACGTTTGCCCTTCATCTAAAATATTTAAACATCAGAATCCAATTATATTAGCCTTTAGAGGAGTACTTTAGCCTTTTACTGAGACGATAAAAGCTATAATGTTTTATATAGTCATATAAATAACGGTTAATTAATTGGTTTGTTCGATTCATCTTTGTGGTCCCCAGGGACGCCTCTGTCACCCGATTTTATGCAGAGTTGAAGTGACTTTACCCCTCCTTCCGTCGTAAATATTTTCTTGCTTCCTTCCTTTATCAAGTTATCCAATCCCGCCGTCCATCGTACATCTCTGATATCCTTCAATTTAAATCCTCAGTGCATTCCCGCAATACCCGCTCACGGCCTTCAGACTTAGATGTAACTGTACATCGAACCACAGCCTTTGGTAGATCTTTTCTTATCCGTTCCTCTTCCCTATGGAATTCTATCCCCTCCTTCATTTGTAGTTCTAATTCCCCTCTAATCTTCAAATCACGTATCTTCGACTACTTTCTATCTACCCAATTCTGTAACGATAACAATTGAAAGTTTCAAATAAGGTTTATATATTCTCTGTATTTTACGTTGCAGAATTTCATTCATACTTGTACATATGTATATTAGCAGAAATTGTACCTTTTCATTTTTTTTTTTTTTTTGGTTTAATTGTATTTGATTTTGCTTTTCATTTTATTTATTATCAGAAATGTTAGCCATCTTATGTTTTATGATACGACATATGGTTTTATTTTATTTTTTCTATTCTTATTTTATAGATTCTGTTAATTATTGTTGTTCATTTTTATCTTTTCAAATTTATTATTTCATTATATTTTATGACGTTCTATAATTTCATTTTTATTTTGTATTATACTCCTGATTTTGATGCCTGTATATTATTCTAAGGGATCAATGCCAGAATAAATAAAGAATATTATTATTGTTATATATTAAATTAATTACCAAGAAATCACATAAAAATTAAATTGAAGTTTTAGTAAGTTACTTGTTTCAGGGTGTATTGGAATACTTAACCACTTGTGACGCTACCAACCTCGAGCGTGGAACATCTGCTTTTGTCTCTGAAGTTTTTGCCAAGAAAAGGATCCACGAAAGGTTTATATATTAACATTACGTTTTTTTCAAATACATAAAGTTCTGGGTAGTGTTTTCTCTTTCTTTTTCAGTCGTGGCGAGATTATCACAGCCGACAAGCACTTGATAAGATGAAATCAAATTTATGACAAGGATTGCTAGCAACATTGCCCAACTTTGATTGATTGTACTGTTGTACAAGAAGAAAATGCAATTACAATTACTTTATGATTATTGTAATTTCAACTTGCGAAAATGAATTCACAATTTTTATTAGGGATTTAAACTATTTAATTAAAACTGTTACTAATTGTAATAATGGTCCGAAATAAGAAAAACTGACTCTAAAAAGTCCATGCAATACAATTTATGATGTTTCAAATTAAAAAAACAAAAAACAATCTGGAAGATTTATTGACCGCGTGTATCAATAAATGGAATTTGATCCGGGTGTGGTTAAATTAAACTCAAATAGTAAATTGGTATACTATTTTAATTTGGGCCAACGTTTTGCCCCAAGTTGCAGGGTTTCGTCAGAACTAAAGAAGATAATCAACTGTTAAAAAAAATATATATAATATAACAGTTATATCAATATATATATAAGGGTATACAATGAAACCTAAAAATTAAAGGTTATAAACAATAAATGAAAACGGAAATAGTAACAGATAAAAAGAAGAAATATTAAAGAAAGTAAAATAAAGTAAAATAAAGAGATGAAAAGGGATAAGGGATAAAAAAAAAGAAAGAAGAAAATGAACAAGACAGAATTCATACCTGTTTTGACGGAAGTCAAAGTCAGAGTGAACCGCTACTATTGGGAGGAGTGGGGATGGCAGTTAACTACATCATAATGAAAATAAGTTTGAAGTAAAAAGTGTAGAAAATATTAAAATTAGGTATACAATAAACAATAATATACATAATTGAGGGGAAGAAGAAGTATTAAAATAAAAATAAACAATACTCATTTTATTTTACATATCTTTACAACACTTCAAAAACATAATTTATGCGATTCAAAGCATATTTTAACTACATATTACAAAATAATAAATAATAAATGGGTTATAATAAATTACAAAACAGTTTACTACTCATCTACATTTTGTGTGTGTGAAAGAGAATTGAAGAAATCGTGATTTTCAATAGGTCAATTATATCCTTGAATTGTACTGTTGTAATTTGTCTGATATTTTTATACCACTGCATATATATAATATCAATATAATATTATAGATCTTTCTTGGTCCACCCGACGTGGTAATAAATTCAGGACTTCAAAATTTTAATTTTCAATCATTGATGTCTTATAGAAAATTGTATACGGTTCATTTCCGACATATTTTCAAACAGTTTATTGATGCTCCGTTAGAATTCTTTTAAAAACTGCGTCGTATAATAATTTTGCTGATTCAAAATCTTCTTGTCTCATTTCATGTACAATAAAGTTAGTACCTTTCCGACACTTTTTGAAAATGTAATAATCTCGGGTGACAAACAGTAAATTTTTTTTTAATGCCATTTCTACTACACCAAAATATCTTGGCATTTGGTAAAAACGAATTTCCTGATATTAAAAATTAGTGATATATGTTTTAAACATTACTGTCAACTGTTTGGACAATTTTTAGCTACATTAAACATATCTTAATTTATGTATAAATGGAGTCAGGTCACTTTCAAAACAAACGGTTGAATTATTGGACTAACTGTGAAATATTATCGTATTTACTTGGAATATAAGTAACCTCCAAGGCTTTATTGATAGATAACATGAAGTTGTATAAGGAAATAATTAACAAAATGGACTTATACAATTTCAAAATAAACTGCTCATATTTCAGTCTCATCGGTTAAAAATAATGAAACTACTAAGTAGTAATAGTAAAACTACACTTTTATCTAGAGACAAATGTTAATTAGAAATTATAACGTAGAAGCTCTATTTCTCAATTTTAAAGTTAAAAAATATTCAAACCAAAGTAACTAATTTCTATGATATCGGCAGTTCTTTATTTTTAATTTTTAAAAAAATTACAAATAGATATAATATAATATAAAAAATATTAAGGAAATATACAAAGGGTTTAATATTATTATGTTAAGATTATATATAATATACTTCCAGTTTGTTTATCCCCGTACTAAAATGTTACATTAAGGTGGCTGTTATTAAAAGTGACCTAGCACAGATGGGTTCGCGGAG
Organism: Halyomorpha halys; assembly: GCF_000696795.3. Classification (NCBI taxonomy): domain Eukaryota; kingdom Metazoa; phylum Arthropoda; class Insecta; order Hemiptera; family Pentatomidae; genus Halyomorpha; species Halyomorpha halys. The sequence goes on from NW_027116161.1 coordinate 483,537, forward strand.
CAGGTGGAGTGCATCTGTGAACCCCATCCTCGTTATGGCTCTACACGACTCCATCTGTTCGTATACTTTCTTTATTTCTCCTATACCCTTCTTCAAATATCTATGGCATACGTTATTTAATTATTTGTTTTTAAAATTAAATATAGAATTTAACAAATAAAAAAAAATATATAACACTTATAAAGATATTTCTTATAAAATAAGTAATTTAATTTCTATCCATTTTAGTCTCAACACATTTTATTTTTCTTCAAAGTCAGACGTTTCGGCCAATCCGGCCATCCACAGGGACAATCTACTACAAAACAGCTTTTATTACATGCATGATCCTCAAAACATTTAAAATTACTTAACATTATTATTTATTTAAAAACAAATTTGATCTTTTTTTCTCTACAAGAGACTTACTTGGAATCCACACACAAGACTGAAACGACAAGAAACTGCTCGTAGATTCCGATTGCTACAACACTTACTTGACAAACGCACTAAACTTCCCATTCACTACAAAAAATTAGTTAGTATACACTACAATAATCAGACCAATTTGGACATATGCACAATCTCGGAGATAAAAACACAGACAATATTACAAGGCAATCCTTCCCGGCCGACCCGCCCCAGTAAAACCCCACTTTTACTACGGTCCTATATAAATTTTGAAACACTTACTTAAAACGGGAAGAGGAGACTTGGGCTAGTTAAATCAAGCAATATTTAAAACGTAGCTAAAATTGATAATACAGCTGTCACATCAATTATTTTTGTGGTGTGTAAAAAGAGATTTTTTCCCCCTAATTTGTCTTGGAGATATACTATTTATCACGTAGTTTTTTTAAATTGTCAAGTTTGTATTTCTATTGAATATAAAACTAGGATGAAATGCGCATATATCGTGACAAATGGCGGTACATGGGGAATTAAAAAATAAAAACAACACGATAATTCGAAGTGTCATTAGGCAAGGATAACGCTAGAAGTTATCTCATAATGGGCGTTATAATAATATGTTTTTATTTAATTACAGATTGCGCTGAAGGGCCTTAGATGTTTAATATAACAATTAAGATTTTTTTTGTTTAACAATAGATTAAGGGAGGTATAATCTCGTGAAAAAAACACCCCTAACTATTAACAACGCTATAAAATAAAAAAAAAATAGATAAAAATAATAATTCTTAAGAAGGAGAAAGAAGAGAAAAAAGGAAAGTTAATAACAAAAACAATGCCATCTATAGATTTAATAATACAAATAATTGACTCCTAAGGGGGGGGGGGCGGAGAAAGATAATTTGAGAAAAAGAAAAGAGAAAAAATAAATAAAATAATGGCAATAATAGAATAGATAAATATAGAAATCACAACGGGATGTCCTGCAACAGCCTGGGCTTCAGTCTTCTAGATGAGGTTGGATTTCCCAAGTTGTAAGTTACTGCTCCTTTAACTACCGGTAACGGAGTGAAATTTTATGAACCTTTTTTTGATGAAGTCTTCTATTGATTCCATTTCTAGTTCTCGATGTAATTGGCTATTTCTTACAAGAGGTACTCTACCTGTTTTTAACTAAAGATATTTTCTCATTATTAAAACTGTACGAGGAACGGGATTATATAATAGTTAATTTTTTACATACCTGTTACAACACGAACCCTTAACAGTTATAATTGAATCTAATTCCTTTTAGGTTATTATTTATAGATGGAATTAATGTTTCTCCTTTAGCTTGTATGAGGATGAAGCCGTGCCGATTAAAAGACCTTTGCTGGTACCAGTTCATCCGATGTCAATGCCTCCAGAAACAGCCTACGGGACAGAAGAACAGTGGAGGAATATTCATGTGGTAAGCAGTCTTTATTTTCAATTATCGATATTGAATAATCAAATTTTCAATAATTAATTTTAATGAAGAATATTTTTTTTTGTTATTAAAAAATAAATCATTTCAGTATACATTTAATTAATTTAAATTG
>NW_027116161.1:486587-508585 GCF_000696795.3 Halyomorpha halys
GTTGGCCGAAACATTGGAACATTAAAATATTAATAAAAATAAGAGATATAAAATGTAATAAAATAATAAGTAACTATTATTTTATTTAATTTAATAAAATTTTTTAAAATACAGCTGGTATTACATGGCGTACTATACATCAAGTAAACATAATTACATCATTGTTATGTTGTTTTGTGTTGAAATAAATTGATGAAAATTTGTATTTAAAAATAATTAGAGGTAAATATTTTTTTTTTGTCATTGCAGTTACATTGTGAACCAGTCCAAAAACCGTTCAGAAGGCTTATCCCATCTTAAAATATTTTTGCGCTATCTGTAGAAATTTATCGAAATATTCCGTGTTCTCATTGGGTAGAGTTAAATTTTGATTTTCGAAATTTAAGTTTACTCTCAGTCGTAAACCTACACCCTCCTGTCTTATAGTATCCTTTCTAAATACTCCACTAACGCCTGTTGAACAGATTCGATACTTAGGACTCCATCTTGACAAGAGACTTGCTTGGAATCCGCATATAATACTGAAACGACAAGAAACTGCTCTTAGATTTCGATTGCTACAACACCTACTTGACAAACGCTCTAAACTTCCCATTCACTACACAACATTATTATACACTACGATAATAAGACCAATTTGGACATATGGAATTGAGCTCTGGGGCTCTACCAAACCATCGAATTCCTCCCGCATCCATTTCTTACAATCCAAAATCATACGTAAAATCCTTGATGGTCCTTATTACGTTACAAATAAACTCATCCACAAAGACTTTAACATCCCATTCGTTGGAGATTTGGCCCAAAACAGGTATGCGTCTTTTCATTCCAAACTCCTTATTCATCCTAACCCATTAATTCTTAATCTCTGATCTTTAACAATCCCTGATAATCCTCCGAGGCGTCTGAAAGAAAGATGGCCACGGGACCATCTAATTTAAATTAATGCTTGAAGTACCACCAATGGGTGGTTCCTTCCGAGATTTTCAAGAGTAAATGAAACATTTACTTATTGTATTTATTATTTGTACAGTTGTAAATCAGATTAAATAAATTTTAAAAAAAGTTTATTTATGCTGGGCTCACTGAGGTATTGATTGATCATATAGTGTATAATTTTTACCGTAACATATCTTTTGTTGTGAGCAAAGAAGGATGGATAGATTTCCGTATAGAATACTCAATACACACCTCCAAAACCAAAATTTCCTACTATATTCTAATTCTGTCCTATCGGCGATTTTATTTTATGACCTAAGAGAAAATAATTAAAATTAAAATTATGATATGAACATAATGTCATTTAAACGAAGAAAAACTTGATGCCTCTCTGAGATCGATACTGAAGAGATTATTCTGTCTAATCACAATATCACTAACTTTATATAAATCAGAAATAAATACATATTTGGAATGAACATACATTGCAACTGAAGAGAATAAAGAATAACAGTGTAATCACCGTAATTTGAACTTCGGTACTGGGAACACACCAGTAATCCAAGCTGGGGTTAAAAAAAAACAAACTATTTTTGAGAAAACTCAGCAGCCAATAAAATTTTTGTTTTCAAATAAAAGTGCAAATATGTAAAAGACATTTTTAACTTCCCGATCTATTTACAAGTAAATTACCATGAAATTCGAAAGTGGGAATTCTTTCAACAGTTTCGATCTCGTGTAATCTTATTCCTATAAAAGTGTTCATAATGTATTTTGCTGGAATTATAAATAGACCACATCTATTGTATAAATCATTTGATTCTGTAAAAATAATTTAATTAACAGTAGAAATATGTATAATACAAATATTTTTGGCGAAATAATTTTTATATTTATTTTTTATCACGTTTTAAATAAATCCATATATTTATTTTTTCAATTTTAAATGGACAATATTATAATTTTAAAATATTAAATTATCTCTTAGCATTACTAGGGATGTATTTAGTAATTATTTTATTATTTAGTGATTATTTTTATTTAATTGTTATTATTATTACAAATATTATTATTCTTTTACTTTCTATATACATTGTTTTATTTTTATCTTCTGTTTATTTAGAGAGAGATTTTATCTATTTTTATGTAATTTTTTTCATTCGCTTATTTATTTGATTCTTATTTTATTTTATGTTATTTTTTATTTATTTTTTTTTATTATTATTTTTTTTTTTTAGCATGAATGTGATCAGTTATCACTATTACCTAGCAATGACAGATTATAATATTTATCAATAATTAAAATTTTGCAATTAAAAAAAACAAAACAAACTAAGGGTGTAAAAGAAAACGAAAGTGTAGCCACCAAAACACGGCTAGTGAATCAGCGATGATATATGTCTCATAGCACTTGACGAAAAAAAAACCGACTTCTTTAAAAAAGATTTATTTTTTAAAGCTTCAAACCGTAAATTTCCCCCAAAATATGTAAAAATAAACATAGCTATGTATATTGGTATTGTTGAATTATTTTACTCCATTCTTCTTAATACTTTTTTTAATCCATATTTTCAGTAATCCGAACCCCCCTCCCTTGCTACAATTAATTCGGATTACCGAGATACACTATATAAATTACTTAACAAAATTTATGTGTATAATGTACGTTATAAAATAAATATGATAATTGATGTATGGGAGAAGTTGATAGCTTGTGTATTGGGTCATAATTGACAATTGACTAACCTGACCGTTAGAGTTCTGTTCTCATGAGTATTTTGTCTATCGTAGATCTCACAGTAATTACTTGAATCAACTTAGCGTTAAAAGAAATTCATTAGATTGGAGATTTGCCGATGGTACAGCTATCCTATCCTCCATCCCGATTCGGTAACAGCCTCATCCAATCTCCAATCACACTTCACCCGGATGGAGCAATGGTGCAACCAATTGCGTATAAGAGTCAACGCAATTGAAATTCACCCTCCGCCGCAGGTTCTGTCCACCTGTTACTCTTAATAATATTCCTCTACCCAGATCCGACACAGTGCGATATCTTGAATTTATCTTAGACAAAAGACTCGCCTGGAACCAACATACTAGACTTAAAAGACAAGAACTCAACAGACGATTCAGCCAACTATACCGACTGCTCAGCCGGACCTCTCATCTCTCATTAGAAAACAAACTACTAATTTATAAGACAATAATCAGACCTGTCTGGACCTACGGACATGAACTTTGTGGAACACCTAAACCGTTGAATATCAAACGTATCTAATACTTTCAATCTAAATTCCTTAGAACCATAGTTAATGCACCCTATTACGTTTCCAGCAGATCACTACACCACGACCTTCATATCCTTTTTTCCTTGACCTCATACCAACCAAATCCTCAAAATTCCATATAAACCTTTCTAACCATCCTAATCCTTTGCTTCAATCCTTATCTAGTTCCAACCATCCCTACAATCCACCTCGAAGGTTGAAACTGCAGTGGCCAAGAGGCTTATTGTAAAATAAAAATGGACAATTGGAGTTCTGGCAAGGTCAGATTCTCCACTCAAGTTGAGTGTTTGCGGCTTTAGCGCACTTGCTCAGCCTCCTCTGGTTCACTACCAGTGATGCGGCGAGAGGGATGCGCTGGGATCTTTTGAGATCTGTTCTACCCCTCACACGTGGGGGATAGAGTGGGCTCAGGGATCCTCAGGTCGATTGTGTAAATATTGTTTATAAGAGTGTAAATGTGACTAGAGATTATTTTATTTTTTCATGCACATAGTTTGATTATGTTCATTTTCTTTATCCTCCTGTTTGTATATATATTAAGACAGATTTTATTTATTTTTATGTACTATTTTTTTCTTTCATTTATATATTTATTTTTCATTCTTATTTTATTTTATTTTAGTATGAATGTGATCATTCATCACTATTATCTATTGCTCACAACGGTGTGGCAGATTGTAATATCTATCAATAAATAAAATGATTTATCCAATATTCTACTAATTTTTAATTTTCTAGGTAGAAGAATTTAAGTTACTCTAAAAGTAGTTCGTGAGAAGCCTTAATTATCCCGTTGGAATGTTATCTGCTGTCCTTTCCTAGATATGTTGTAGTGAACACAGGAGGAAATTAGTCAAAAGAGGTTTCTGTTCTTGTTTCAGATGCTCAATTGCATTCTATCTATGGTAGAGAAGACGAAGCAGGCCTTGGCTCTCTTGCAACATGGTCCCATGGTCGCTCGCGAAGATGAAAGACTAGCTCACACTGTGAGGGTCACAGAAGAGAGGATAACCCAGATTCGTAAAAAAGCAGGTATTTTTGCTATTTTATTTAGTACACTAAAACGGGGTTACCTTGCATCGAATAAGGTAGTTTAGGTTTATGGATATACTGAATGTAATAATGTAATTCTATTTCGAAACACCTTCAAATCGATTTTCGACTACGTTTAAATCGGGATGAATTTTCAGCAGAATGAAACCAATTTTTTCCATTATATTCCGGGATATAGCTATTCAGAATTTTTACAACTTTTCAGAATGGCCAAACTTCAGATTTTTTTTATTTTTATTTAGAGAACGGAGGAACTATCTGGAAACGTAAACTAATGGTGTAAGATTTAAAAGTAGACCCCACTACAAAGCAAGATCAAATTCTTCTCTATCCAAGAACACCCCAATAATGTTCGAAATAAAGCTGTTTAAAGTTGACGAGGCATAATTCTATCAAAGAAGAGTTAACAAATAATTTAAAAAAAAAAAACACATTCGAAATAGTGCTATTCAAAGTTGGCGAAGCATAAATCTACCAAAGTTTAAAAGAAGAGTCTGTAAAATGAAAAACACCGTTTTCGTAATCTGTAGTATGTGATTATATTGTAAGATAATTGTTTTTGTACAAAAAGATAAGTGTATATAGTTTTTGGAGAAAATTTCCTAGATAGTTTTCCCCGGAGTCAATGTAGCTGTTATAGGAAGGTTTCCTTTTCATTAACCTGTTAGTTATTTGAAGAGTATTCTTCTATAAGGAAGTCAAACTCCTCGTCAGAAAGAGAATGATCAATAGATGAGTAATCTATCCTTATCAAGCGTTTTGTTGCGTACGACTGGCCGACAAATCATGTCTAAGTTGGTTGGTGACCCGTTTTAGCAGATTAATTTCATACGACACTTTCTTCTGCTTCCCGCTTTATTTCAATTGTTGAAAGGAAAGTGAATGTGAACCCCTTTTTCACTGACTGTACTTCGTAAACCATGAACAGTTAAAATAATTATGTACACACAAACAAATTAACACATTTTCTTATGTCCCCTTTTCTCTGAGAAGCAAATAAGGAATGACGATAAGTCTTCTTTTTTTATATAGTGTAACGCTGAATACTTTACTTTTTGCTACTTTTCTGTTTATTTCCTCAATTTTCGAAAGCGGACACGCGTCGAGGTGTGTTTTTTTCCCGATTCCTCTAAAACAGAAAATAAAATATGAATTAGTAAATTGCATTACGTATGTGTGACATAAATCGATAAGAAAATTTCTACCATTGGTACTTGAAGGTATGTAATGAAATACTTGGCTGAGGGCCTCCGCGTAATGTTTGAGCAAGGAGAACAAATAAAAACAATTACTAATAGTTGTGTACTACCCGGACTGAGAAGATCCGGTCGCCGATATAAGATGAAATGATGTCGACCAGGGCCCTGTTTCATAATGAAAGCTAATAGTACAAGTGTAGAAACTAGTGTGGGAATAATACTAAAACTTATTTTTTTCATGATAGGGATGACAAAAATTTAAAATTCCTAAAGTACAACTTAGTATTGTACAAGTCTGAGTAATTGAATTAAGATAAATCTACAAGACTAATAGTATTAGTTTGTACTTTATTATGAAACAGGGCCCAGTTGGTTTGTGAATGGGTGAAGGCTAAGTTGTTGAATGAGCGTGGAGTGGGATACAGAGTCCAATGCCTGTTTACAGTCTAGTGAAATCATGGCTGTGGCAAAGTGCCTGTTGAGCCTATTTGCAAAGGGGCTTGGCTACATTGTGGTCGTTACTCACATCACGCGAACCCCCCCCCCCCCCGGGTTACATCATCCAGGTGTGTAAACCTATTTATAGTCCTTAAATAGCCCACGACCATGCGAGGTTTTCACTTTTATACCTCTCATTACAAACGCTTGTACTCTCCAGGGTGAGAGACTGGGCTCAATTACCCCTTCTTCCAGAAGTCGGTGATGTCCAGAACATAGTGTCCTCATTTGGTCGCAATTGGCCTGCCATTCCCCAATAAGTTTCCAAATATTGGTTCTACACGCGCTAGGTTAACACTATAAACGTTTAAAGCGGGTCAAGAACCGTAAAGATCAATATCTGTGACGGAGTAGCTTTAAAGTATATCGTGTCCAATTATTGTATTAGCAGAGATTTTTCAGGATCATTGGTGGTACATCTTTGTAAAAATTCTCGCTAAATTTGATATTAGCTTTACATTGACTTGTTATTTCAGAATGCAGAGATGCATTAGTCATGGATACGCCCTTTATGAGGCTAAATCGTAAAGTTACATTTTTCTACACGAGCAGAGTTTATGATACTGAGGGAACTTTCAGTACCAATAAGGGCTGTTAGCCTTAGTTCCGTTCAAGGTTAGATTGAGGCTGTTTAGGAACGCTGTTGTATCAGCGAGCAAGTTAGAAGCAGCTGAGGGGTTAGGTTCGCATTAGGTCTGGATTTATTTGGTTTGGACCGCAAGCGAAAGGAACGTTTTCAATTTCCGATAATACCACATTGTTTAGAAACAGGATTCTTGACTAGTCACGAAGATCTGGGATACCAGTCAGTTCCATAGTAATAACATAACCTGGTTAACATAGCAGCACTTAGAGGACAAGGGAGTGAATAGACGCAGAATGCTATTCAGTCAATTCTGTGGATCTAGCTTAGTCATAAGCCTTGTCTAATTTTAGTGTTGTATTTTCTAATAACCTCCGTCTAATGCGAATATTCATTAAACATGTGATAAAAGTATCTCTTTTGTACAATAGTTTATGTTATTCGGCAGAAACTACTTGAATGTTACAATTTTTGCTTAATTGCTTTAAAGTTCGCGTATATCTATATACTCTTCGTATTGTTGGGATCTGGTTGCTAAGCGATTCCTCGTGTGTATTTCATTCTTAGGTTTAACTTATAGTGCTTCAAGTGTGGCTATAGCAGTATTAAACGTTGAACTACACTCGTGTATTAAGAGCTATTAGCACAAGAGCCCAAGAGGTGAAAAAAGGCAGTTATTTCACCCCAATTTTTGATTACTTTAATGAAAACTATACATAATTACTAGTCACAATAGATGAGTCTGCCAAATATAGGTAGGGGGGATAAAAAATGGTGGCTGTTTCAAAACGTTAAAAATAATTATTTTTTCATTCGGAGCTCTATATCTTAAAAACTACCAACAACAATAGAAAATCTAAAAGAACATTGAGCCCTAATAGAGTTATTTACGTTCAATAGTTCTCGAGATATAGCTTTTTAAAAATTCATAAAAATGTTGTATGGAACGTACTGAAATATAGTTAATTTATTTTGAGAAATCTATATCTCTGGAACTATGTGACGTACAGATATCTATTAACACTCAAATTAAATCTAGTTTATGAGCTATAAAGTAATTGATGACGTTTATTTTCGTAGGAGCAGTAGTTTTCATTAAATTTGCTAAAATAAATTTATTAATAGTTGTTCGGACAACTAAAGTTAAAGTTTCTTTATTTTGAGTGTTGGCAGACATATGTGCGTCTTGTGGATCTAGAGATATATTTTTTAAAAAATCCAACATTTTATACGAACAACTAGAAATTAACATTTTGTGAGTTTATTTTGTCAAATATAATAAAAACTACTACTCCTACAATGATAAACATCATTAACAATTTTATAGTAAATTTAACTAGTTTTAATTTGAGCAGACATCTGTACGTACTATGGTTTCTGAAATAAAGCTTTTCTTAAATTAAACTTATTGTTCGAACAACTATAAATCAATTTATTTTATCAAATATCATGAAAACTACTATTCCTACGAAGATAAAGGTTATAAACTACTTATAGGTTATACCTGAGATATAGATTTCTCAAAATAAATAAACTAACTACTGATATTTCAGTACATTTTTATAAAATGTTGCTTTTTAAATGGCTATAACTCGAGAACTATTGGACGTAAATAGTTCTATTATGGCTAATATTTCAGCAAATTTACTCTTCTTTAAATAACGTTCTTTTAGATTTTCTGGTGTTGTTGGTAGTTTTTAAGATATAGAACAGTCGCAATTTTTTTATTCCCCCTACCTACACTTGGCAGACTCATCTATTGTGACTAGTAATTATGCATAGTTTTCATTAAAGTAATCAAAAATTGGGATGAGATAACTGCCTTTTTTTCTTCCCGGCTCTTGTACTATATATAATCGGTTAAGTGCATTAGGAAGTTGTCGAAAACGCATTTCCTATGCATCCATTGTTTTCTGCTGTATCTGCAATGGGATCTCGTTCCGAACCGTTCAGTTCTTGGATACTTATCCATCTTGACACAGCATTAAAAATTTAAAGAGTTTATAAACCAGAAAAAATAAGGCTTTAATGAGCAAAACCTTTACACACATAACTTAACAAATTTCAACAACTTTTATAACACTACTATGAACGTTACCTAGAATGACACTTGACGAATTATATTAGCATACATATTATAAATGTCATAAAAATTAGAGCTGAATTTTTATTATTTGTGTTTTGTTTTTAACTAATTTTTATGTCTTAACAGAAGATGCAATAACAGAGATAAAGAAGAAAGCACAACATGAACTGGAAAAAGCTACCGCAGGGCTCAAGATCCCGAGAAACAGAAGCTACTCTGATCTCTTTTGAGAAATAATCTTTATTCAGGTTTTCCTAATTATTGTGTCGTAGATTTTTTGTTTCATTATATTAATGAATCAATAATTTCACATAATACTGTATTGCTAAACAATCAGTGGGCCTTCAATGAAGATTTCTACACCCTTTCTATGAACTTACTTATTCGATACGTCTGATGTGTCTTTATTTTTGTTTTTAAATCCTATGCTATTATAAAAATATGATTATTGGGTCATTCTATGACAAATCACCGTACAAAAAATTAATTCTAATTAATTAATTAGTCAGATTTTGATGAAATATGGCACAATTAATTCTATTATCCTGATAACACCTGTATTTTTTTTCCATAATCATTCTTTTTGTTTAATTAATTTTTAAGTTTTAATTATTAATTGCACTGACACCTTTAAATATTTTTAAAGATATCTCTTTGAACCATGTAGTTGTTACTTCATATCTCCTTATAAGCAGTTCGGGTCTCCCAAGGTTTCCTTGCAATTATCACGTTTTATTAAATACAATTTATAGAAATACTTAATATCGCTGATAATAATAAGTAATAGTTTATTATTATCAGTATCAGATATTAAGTATTTTTATTAAATTTTATCGTTTCTTTTCTTATAAGACTTTTGAGTTGCAAAGGCTGACATGGTTATGAGTTCATGAAATAATATAAAATTGAGAAAGACTTTAAAGATTATCTTACAAACTAATTCAATTTTTGAGAGGGAAAAATCAGCAAAAAGTGTTTGTTCACACTCGTAATAATTGACAACAAAATTTGTATTTTTGGTGGAAAAAGAAAAAACAACATACGACCAGCATGTCCGGGAACATGTACCGGGAACATGTACAGAATGTCTTCAGCCTACATATCCAATCCACCCCCGCTTCCAGCCTTTAAAATTTTTGAAATACTTATTTGATTATCGCTAGGTCCTAAGAGTAATGTGATCTATCGTTTAAGGGTATTATTAATTATCTAATATTTTTCCAGCGCTCATCTCAAATGGTTTTGTTTGTTGTTAGTATGCACATAATATTCGGAATAATGTCCGAGAGAAAATGAGATTTTAAGATGTGCAATAGTAATAATAATTTCATTATTTGTTTATGGGGCAACCCCCGTACAAATAGTGAAATACATAAAATAACTAATCAATTGTAGTAATTTTACAAAAACTGTGAGTTAAAGATCATTTATATAAACTAATAACAAACCATTTACCCAAACTGGGCTATCAACATTCGCCAGAATAAAACAATAAAATAAAAACGTCACTTCATATTAAATAATATATAAAAAAAAACTATACATCCCATTGTGAAGATAGATATCCAGCTTTAAGTAAAAGGTTTAGTGTTACATATATAAAATTAAGTGTAAGATCCAATCGTGAGGGTACAGACAGAAATTCATACAACTGATTTTGGTTAATATTGCTTAATTTCGGCATATATCGGATTCGGTTCTCATGATACGCAGTTCGTTAGAAAATGGAAAAAATCCTTCAGTGCCGTTCCATCATAAGCTGGATAAAGCTTCTGTGGATCCAAAGCATATATGAGTGGACCGAAACTTAAAACAATTGCATATTTACCGGAGAGTCGTAGTTGGGCAATCATTCTCAAGTAAGCTATGATAGCAGCTGATATTAACAATGATCAATAACAAAAATTTTAGGTAGCTTTGAGGAGCATCCGTTTTAATGAAGACCCTACTCCCAAATAAAGACATAAGCAACAAAATCCTTCCAGAGTTCAATTCCCCGTAAGAATCCATCATCATAATTTTAGTTTCTTCGATAGGCTTAGGGGACAAAAAGTTTTCTTATGACGACTACGTCCTTCCGTACTGTTTTTACGTTGAATTGAATTATGAATTTTTTCCTTTAGGTTAGTTTGATTTTCCGCATCATTTGCACGCGAATCATCAAAGAATATAAAAAATTCAAGAAAATATATTTGATATGAATTCGAATTAAAGTCTAATTAACTTTCAGAATCCGTAAAAAAAAAAGAGTTATCTTATGACATTGGAAATTTCCGATTAAGATGCTCTGTTGAAGAAATTCGAAATCGAATTATTACTTTATTTATTGGTAAGTATTACAATCTGCCACAAACTAGGGCAATGAGTAATAGTTCAAATTGAATACATTCATACCAAAAATTAAAAAAAGAGATAAAAGTAAATTAAAAAAATAAAAATAAAATAAGTAAAAGAAATATAAAAAAAAATTATAAGGTTAGATCATTAAAAATAACCTCAAATTATTGACACCTTGCCACTATTATATCCTAGCAAGCATCAAATAAAAATTTCGAAAATTGCAGAGGTTAGAGTGGAGCGTTACCATGCATAGTTAGGGCATCCTTTATCTACCTGTTATAAATTGGACAGGTTTCTAATTTATCTTTACATTCCTGTTCAACGTTGTCCTGAGACTGTGGTAGCCGAGAGTGTTAAGGCGTCACATTAGCAATCTCAAGTCTGCGGCGATGCTGCACAGTGGTCACTTTATCGAAGTAAGCGAAGTCGAATTTTTTTTTTAAATCACTTTTACTTATTTAAAATGATCCCAAAATCTGTAAATCTAAAATGTGTGTGAGTTAATCAATACGAGATTCAAAGATAAAAAAAGTTAGTTTCCTATTCTGTATTACTTTAGGAAAAAAATCTATTTGGAAACTTGTTCAGTAAACTGATCTTAAAATGAGAAAAAGTCAGTATAGTTTACTAAATATCAAAACCAAACAGGACTAATATTTATCAAAATTATAACTCCTTATTATAAAAATTAAATTTAAATGTTATAAAAATTTTATAAATATTAAATGTAAATTTACACAGCTATTCTAATGGTTTTATTAGTTTAAGTATTTTTTTATGTTTATATTGTGTTAAATGTAAAATGTTTTACCATGTTAAATGTTAAATGCATGGAAACTCCTAGCGGATTTCCAAATTTCCAAACTTCTCGTTATTGTTTACTTCTAAGTTTTGATTACAGTAAATTATTACAACGTGCCTAAAGTAAGTGAAAAGTAGAAATGTGATGATTTGGCTACTGATTGTATTGTTGTTAAAAGTCCAAAACAATACTAAGACAATCAAAACACAAACTACGAGCAAGTAACCTAACACGACGATGTTGAGCTCAGCATGTCTGTTGCATGGCGCCATTCTCTATTTAACAGACCTAGTAACACGCTCTCAACCATGCTATATGTTATATCGTTTTAACATGGTAAAATAAGGAAATATTTCTTCATTTAACACTCTTTAACATGTTAAACTAAAGATCATGAATACCCCTGTATCTACTGAAAGCAGTCTCGAAGATTTTTGATAAAACTTTACTAATCATAACGTATCTTTGAAATTCAATAAGTTTATTTTATCCACTATATAGTAGTTTCGCTAGCTCAGATTATTAAAAGTGACCACTGAGCAGAGGTTAGAATCTGTCCTGGACGGATTGATTTTTATTTTTTGAATGCCACCGAATAAAAATTTGACCTTCCCACTCTGATAATTAAAGTTGGTAACCTGTATACTATCACTTAAACCAGGAACGGCGATTACTTGAGGATTAACAAGAAGAAAAAAATTTCAATGTTGTCCTTCAAAGGATTTAATAGAAAAATACCTCTCAAAATTTGTGGACCGAATTGAATATATGGAATTAAAGAAATAAACAGCTGGATTTTCATTTGCTTTTGTTTTGTTTTTTTCTTTTCAGATTACCAATTGTTGTTATTTAAGATTTTTTTTTTTAAATATTGTTATCCAATCTATTATGTCATGTGATTTAAATTTCTCATCTGTAATTTATTTGAAAAAAATTATTTTTAATTTTTACATATATGTTATATTGTTCTTATTTCTTTATTAATAACTTTATTTTCACATAAAAATTATTATTAAAATGTATATTGTACTGTATTATAAAATATATACACCTTATATTGCTTGTTGGTATTTTATTTTAATGGCGTAATGTTAACCCCATGGTTTATTATACTATTATAAATGAGGTAAAAATTAAGACCGATGAAATAGTGAACGCCATTAATGCGTTATAATTAAACAAAGAATCATTGCCGATAGAAGAACCTCGCAAAAATTAGACAGCACTACAGTGCATTCCATACCATACACGAAATCCTATTCTGATCAAATATCCAAGTGTGTAAGATGTGGCAAAGTTTACAAAAGTGCTTCACATTAGAAGACTCGGTACACATCAGTTGCTTGCCATCTGCGCATCCAGTAAACAACATGGTACACCTAACCTTAAAGGTATTACTATCTGCCTGGAATACTCCATACTCATCTTATCACAAATATGCACTAACAAGAAGATTGCAAGGTCTTGGGTTCACGGATTTAGCTCAAATTTTGTTGGATGGTAGATTTAGTTCCTCTGTTGATGAAGATATTTGGATATAGGGGCCACTACTCAATACATTTTTAGATATTTGCAATTGAAGATGCAATTCATACGTTAAATGCAGCTCTGTAGCAAACGATTACACGGTGGTTAGGACCTGGGTTCGAGTCTGTGGAGGGTAAACTATTTTTTTTTTTATTTTATGTCTATTTTTACATATAATGATACCGAATGGAGTTTACATAAATTGGAAATGAAATGTCTTTAATGACTAAAAACCTTATAAGAGTTTTATTTGTCATTATCATTCGTATAAGTACAGAATATTTATTACAAAACAGTAAAAGCATTTATTGTTTTGAAATAAATATTTTGTAACGAATCGGGTTGCTACAGAACTTAATTTAACGAGTGAATTGCATCTTCGAATGCAAATATCTAAAAACATTTGAGTAGTGGCTCCTATATATCATATATCTTCATCAACAGGGAAATTAAATCTACCATCCTACAAAATTTGAACTAAATACGTGAATCCAAGACCTTGCAACTCTCCCTGTAAGACACATCAGTTTCATCAAGACAACACGTTTCCTCTTCACAACCATAGTCTCCTTGAATACAAGAGCCCAAGAGGAGAAAAAAGGCATCTCACCCCAATTTTTGATTACTTTAATGAATAATATGTATAATTAATAGTCAAAGTTGACGAGTCTGTCAAGTATAGGTAGGGGGAATAGAAAATGGCGGCCGTTTCAAAGCGATAAAAAAAAAATTTTCATTGGAAGCTCATATCTTAAAAATTAGGAACAAAACAAGAAAACCTAAGAGAACGTCATTTAAAGAATAGTAAATTTGCTAAAATATGAGGCCTAATAGCATTATTTACCTTAAATATTTTTCGAGATATAGCTTTTTAAAAAGCAACGTTTCAGAAAAATCTTGTATGGGACGTACTGAAAGATCAGTAGTTAGTGAATTTATTTTGAAAAATTTATATCTCAAAAACCATTTGACGTATAGATGTCTATTAACACTCAAATTAAAGCTAGTTTAATGAGCTATAAAGTATTTCATGATGTTTATCTTCGTAGGAGTAATAGTTTTCATGAAATTGGCTAATACAAATTGATTTATAGTTGTTCGGACAAATTTTGATTTGCTAAATTTATGTTCATATGTGAATATCATAAAAACTACTATCCCTACGAAGATAAGTGTCTTAAACTACTTTATAGTAAGTTAAATTTCGTTTATTTTGAGTGTTGGCAGACATATGTGCGTCTTATAGATCTAGAGATATATTTTTTCAAAAATCTAAAATTTTATACTAGTTGTTCGTATAAAATTTTATACGAACAACTAGAAATTAACATTTTGTTAGTTTATTTTGTCAAATATCATAAAAACTACTACTCCTACAAAGAAAACCGAGCTTTAATTTGAGCGCTGGCAGACATCTGTACGTCCAATGGTTTCTGAAATGAAGTTTTTCATAAATCAAACTTATCGTACGAAAAACTATAAATCAATTTATTTTAGCAAATATCATGAAAACTACTATTCCTACGAAGGTAAAGGTCATAAACTTCTTTATAGTCCATTAAACTACCTTTAATTTGAGTGCTAATAGACATCTGTACGTCACATAGTTTCTGATATATAGATTTCTCAAAATAAATTAAGTAACTACTAATCTTTCAGTAGATTTTTAAGAAATTTTGCTTTTTAAAAAGCTAATTCTCGAGAACTATTGGACGTAAATATCTGTTCTTTAAATAATGTTCTCTTAGATGTTCTAGTGTTGTTGATAGTTTTTAAGATATAGAGCTCCGAATGAAAAATTAATGTTTTTTTAAGGTTTTTAAACAGCCGCCATTTTTTATTCCCCCTACCTATACTTGGCAGACTCATAAATTTTGACTAGTAATTATACCTAGTTTTCATTAATCTAATCAAAAATTCAGTCCGATTTTTTCACAATTAATCCTTGATACGTAATTTTAATCAAAATCCTAACAATAATTATAATAGTAATTATGTTTCTAATTCTAACTGTACAAATCCTAATCATAAGTCTAACCCTTATCACAATTTCTAAATTCGTGAAACATATGTGCTTCTTATAGATCTAGAGATATATTTTTTCAAAAATCCAACATTTTATACGAACAACTAGAAATTAACATTTCGTGAAATTATACCTAGTTTTCATTAATCTAATCAAAAATTGGGGTGAGATAACTGCCTTTTTTTCTTCCCGGCTCTTGTACTACTCGGCCTTCTCCAAAACAGTGACTGCACTGCAGCAGTAGTTACCACCTCTGTATTCGCGATCATCAGAAGGAAAAGAGGAATATTTAAGGATACCAGGTAAGAGGAAGAGCATTGCTCATTCGGTACTCCTAGATGATAGATAATGGACAAAACAACATCAACTTTTTCAAGTCACAAATGCGAAAGCTCCCTAATTTAACGTAATATTCTTTCACTAATTCCCGTTTCAGTTAGGCTATCGCTTCTGTTGTTTAGTCTACTATTATATCTCCTATAGAAGGTAGTTTTGACATTGCTACTTCAGCAATACTTAGATGGACAAACTGAAGCAACATTCTCTGTATTCGCTTGGGTGTGCCAATTAAACACTTATTAAAGATTATCTATAAAGACTTGTAATCGGATTGAATATGGATTGTTTTTCCAAACAGATATTTCTCAAATCTTTTAACACCAGACACAATTACCATTGTTTCCTTTTCAGTTCGATTTTTTCACAATTAATCCTTGATACGTAATTTTAATCAAAATCCTAAAAATAATCATAATAGTAATTATGATTCTAATCCTAACTGTACAAATCCTAATCATAAGTCTATTCCTTTAAACAATTTCTAAATTCGTGAAACATAAACTTGTCAAAATAGGTGATTCAACAATCAAATCGTGATAATAACTTCCAATGTTTCTACTGGGTACATAAAAGGAAGAAGACACTTTTCACTACGGGTCCTTTTCAGTGGGGGGTTTAAACCCGACTCAGGAAACATCTTGTCTATGAGAACCATGAGATAAAATTACTTGCTTGTGAACCATAACACAATACCGAAATGAGTCAGTTAAAATCACTAACTCATAGTTTTGATAATTTTTTCGAAGCACCCCAACTAGAACCATCCCTAGAATTCAACAAATAAACAACCGAAATTTAAGAGTTTCAAGACTGAGACCAGGTTTATTGATACCGAAACTTAAACAAAATTATATTAATCCACGTTCCTCACCCAAAATAGTTGAAATAAATTCAGAGGAAATTTGTATTAAAACACCTATAGGACATTAAAGATCACTACAATAGTATTTATTGACTTAGCACCAAGTTAAGGGCTTGGTGATAATTTTTTGTCCAAATTCAATATTCCTCTCTTCGTGACTATCGAGACGTTGAGAACCAGATTGGAACAGCTGTTTAGATTTTTAGAAAAGACCTTATTTTTTTTTATTTATTTTTTTTTTTGAATTGATAGATATTACAATCTGCCACACAGTTGTGGGCAATAGGTAATAGAGATGAATGATCTCATACATACTAAAATAAAAAATAAATAAATAAAATAAAAAAAAAAAAAAATCTTATAATATATATAAACAGAAGAATAAACATAATCAAACTATCTGTATGAAAAATAAATAAGTAAAATAACAATGATAAAATAATATATACAATATTTACACAATCGACCTGAGGATTCCTGAGCCCACTCTATCACCCACGTGTGAGGGGTAGAGCAGAGCTCAAGAGATCCCAGCGCATCCCTCTCGCCGCATCACTGGTTGAAAAGAACTTCTAAATAAGATTTTCCGAATTTTTGTCAAACTGTTTTAGACCAGTTTTGAAGACGAATACTTAAATCGCTTAACATATAATTATTATTAGTTTTATCACCATAAAAATAGTGTTATTCTCAATTTTCAGAATGTAAGATAGTTCTCAATTCTGGTTCTCAACGCCTTAATTATTGTATAAAACTGGGATACGAAACAATGACAATATAGGTTAGATATTAATATATTTAGTAGAAAAGATTATTTTGTTTTATTAGGAAAACAAATAAGTGACGGTTTGCTTGAACATGAGCCGTCTCTAGCTCAAGGAATATAGGCGTAGGTCCTTGCCACCTGGGGACTGTAGCGGTTCCATTTCCTATCCAGCCTGAGGGGTCGATTTTATTTCTGTGGTGGGCCCACGAAATGAAAACTTGACCCCCTAACATGGAAATAGAATAGGGTGGACTTGGAAATGAACAAGAAGGGATTAATAAAAAAAATAAAATAAAAGGTTTGTTTAAAAACTGCTAACTTAATTGCTAAAACCACATGGAAATCATTAGTAGCAGTAAGAAGCAATTAAGAATGTAATAAAAAAGTAGCATATTGACGAAGATAATTTTAATAAATTAGCTTAAAAACTAATGTAACTTTAGGTTAGTTTAATTCAATTTAATTTAAGTTAGTTTTGATGTAAACTTTTCAATAAATATCCTGAAATAATTAAAGACAAAAATGATTCAATAAAATCGACTAAATTATTAAATATACCATACATTTAAAAAAAGATAAACTCATAATCGAATCCCTGCACTACGGACATACATTTATTATTACTATTGTAGATACTTCTCTAAACGTCTCTTCGCTCAACAAGCTGATACTTGTAATTCCCTAAAGGCCTTGGAAGTAATTATAGGATATATAGAATTATATACCTTTCCAGAAGGATCGAAGAGGGACAGCGGTGGACAATAAAAAGTTAACTTGAACGAAATGAATTGTTTATCAACAAAAGGTTAAGGAAAAGAAAACCCTTGTAAAAAATATGTACTTAGAACATTGCCATAATAACTTTTTATAATAATTTATTTATAGTTATTCACAACTATATAGATATACATAAATCAAGTAAATCTGCTGCAAGTGCTATGATACAAACATGTGGAGTATCTACCCATTGATAGAACTCCAAAAATATTTCTAAAGGAGAAGATCTCGAGGCCATTTTCTTTTCAAATGCCTAGCAGGATTGTTAGGTAATGAAGGAGAAGCCAGGTTAGAAACGAGTTGGTTTGGGTGGTTGAGAAGTTTATCATGGATAGATTGGTATATGGTTCTGGCCAAAACGGCAACATATGGGACGTTGAGGTCCTGCTGGATGACTTGATTTGTGACAAAGTAAGAAGCATTAAGGATTTTATAAAGTATTTAGGACTGTAAGGATTGGATTCGGGAGAAATTTGATGGTTTATTGGAGCCCCATATGTCCAGATAGGCCTTATAATAGTCATGTAGATCAGTCTTTTGTAATGGATTGCCAGTTTAGACAGTTTGTCTAGTAAATGTTGTAGTAGTCGGAATCGACGAGCAGTTTCCTGTCTTTTCAGTCTTGTATGAGGATTCCTTGTCAGTCGTTTGTTCAGATGAAGTCCTAAGCAACGGATCTGTTCAACAGGAATAAGTGGGGTATTATTAAAAGATACTGAGGGCAAGACGAAGGTTTACGACGAACGGTAATGTGATTTGGTGAGATTTATTGGAATTTATTTTAATCCTCCATTTTTGGTACCATTCTTCAAAGGTGGTGCCATAATAACTTAAAATCAATACATGAGCATGTATTAATTTTAAGTTATGGGCATTGATGAACATTGGGTTTTACGCCATAAAGCCCTAACGAACAGCAATACTTGACCAAATAAAAGAAAGCATAGGTAAAGAAAATGAAACCAAAACCCTAACGAATTAATCAAAATAAAAAAGATGCTGAAATACCAAGTAACTAATAGAATCTAGGGAGCAGGAGATGGAATTTTGGGACTCGTTCGGTAACTACCGGACCCATTTTTTAGAAGGGAATTTAGTTAATTTTAATATTAGTTAATTGTATTATATTTACATGTCGATGTTGGGTCTATCATCTAAAGCAGTGGTTGATTGGTCCAATTTTTGCCGGGTGATTTGTCTTGGTTCGCTAATGAGGTTAGATGTTGATACTATTGATGGTCCAGGGGAAGTGGTAGAAATTGGCGGGGCGAAATTCGAAAAGCGGAACAACAACGTTGGAAGGGATGTCTCAGGATCATAGATGAAGGAAGGCTGACTCTCTCATGGAAGTTATCCTGCGTGGAATCGCCCCGGGTATTACCATCATTTCCGACCTGTGGAGAGGTATTCCATACTCTAATCCACGATCAGCAGTTTTAACACCTTACAGTCAATCATAGCTGTATCGTTGATTCCGATAATGAAGATATCCACACCCAAAATATAGAGAGGGTGTGGTGAGAAGTCCGTTCCAATATTCCAAAATTTAGAAGAAATAATTACTATAATCCGGGCTATTTAGCAGAATTTTATTGGCAACCAAGGGTCAAGTTCAATTCCCGCTTCTATCGACAATTAATGGAAGTAGGAAGACAATTAGGGTAAGAATTTCAATATTATCTTCAATAGTAATGTGAAGAAGAAGGCGACGGTAGCAGCGTGGTAATGTACCTGTCTATCAACCCAAAGGTTGTGAGTTCGAGTCCTGGACCTTCCCGCATAATAACTCAAGCATATCATTATATAATACTCACTCACAGCCTCTCCCCGGGCATTTATGGAGCCCGGTAACAGCCCAGTGGCATTCACAAAAATAGGCGTGGGAGTGACGAACCTGACCTATGATGAACAAAAAACGCGAGATGTAGTTCTGTAGTACAACGCACGTGGCCTTGGGTCTCCACGATCTGTAGTGCCTATAAAAAAAAAAAAAAAAAAGTAATGAAAAGATAACGAAAGTGTAAGAGTATGCTATATCTCGATTTTATAATTCTCTCGTTTGTATTTGAATATAATTAATTTTAAATGTTTAAATATAAGTATGAATTAGATACAACATTAATTTGACCCAAAAACCAATTATCTTATTTTAGGAGCTTCTGCAAAAATCAGGAAATAATTAATGCTAGAACACAATTGTATACGATTTTGTCACTGATTAAACTACTTTTTCAGGAACATGATGAACTATAAACATCATAATAAAGAAGTTTATTTACAATAATAAAATTAGAAACAGTATGCTGAGGTTTGATATCAAGTTTTAGTTGAAGCTCTTGAGCAAAGAAAGGCTGCTTTATGTAATTTTAGGAGGCCCTAGAATCTCTTTCTCATGGTGGGTATTCCCTACCTCCCAGAGCTCCTACCCAACCTGTCCAATATATCTACCAAAGGATTTAAAGGTCTAAATCCTCTTCCGCTAAAGAGTTTCCTCACTTACTTCAGGGGAAGGGGGAGCAGAAGTTAGGAAACTCATAAACAGAAACGATATAATCGATATTAATAAATGTATTTCTATCAATTGCAGTTGTTGATCAATGTTATGTGCCAGATTTAACGAGATTATAGTGAAATTAATAATAACCATGTAGTTCCTCAATTTATTCTGTTTCGAAGTCGTGAACTGGTGTGTATATAGTGTCCTTGTCTTCCAGAAATAGGATTCTCTAATCGCTTTTATTGGTTACTATCAAGGAATTTAATCACCATTAAAATAACATATTAAAAAAAATAAATTAGAACTAGAGATACAGACTAGAACGATTATATATACGATGGACACCGAAGAAAAAATCCAAATAAATGGTGTTGAAAAATTTCTAAATTTTAATTCCTTTAAAAACTGGTATTTAAGGGTTTCAGACGGCGCTAAAAAATAATATGATTTGCTTGTTTCTAAAAAATAATTTTTTGACCTATTTTAATCGAAGCCTCATTATTTTTTTTAAAATATAAAAATACCAGATGGAGGGGACAGATTGGAGTGGGGTAGTGAGCGCTACCACGCAGAGAAGCAGTATGTTGGCTGAGTCACAACAATGAGTGAATTCCCATCAAGAGAATCGCTCATATCGCACAAGGGGGAATTCGCAGACAGGAAAAGAAAGAGACGCTGCGTGAAAGGTCGTAAACAGACATTTGTATCGCATTTATTCATATTATTTATCGTAAAATAGATTTTTTATGTTCAATTATTTCATTTTTATTAAAGGAAACTAATTAAAACCAATTAAAGGAAAACACCAAATTTTCGTGACTCAACTTATACGATCGGGTCAGAGGCTACGACCGATAGAGTTTTCGCGTCTCTTCCTAATTTTGTGAGGCATTGAGATTGCGAAATTTTGTTGATTTCCTTAAATATATGATCTTTCAATAGCTATTGCCTATATTGCCTGAATTAATTAATAATTGGATTGCTTACTCATTTCACTCTATATTGTGTACACATGATTACAAGTTAAGACGCTATTAATATCTTTTTTTTGCATAATTTCTTTAATATTTGTTTGAATAAATTAAATCTCTTATACATACGGAGAAGAATGATTATCTTGCTATAATAATTTTAAATGATTTGGAGTACTGGTTTAAAGTTTCATATAAAAATAAAGGTTACAAATTGTTTGTTCGTAGGGATTAGACTGTATCAAAGGTCTGCATTGTTTCAGTGTTCTAGACTGCTTTATTGTTGTTATGAAAATAAGTTTAACATTTCGTTTTATATAGTTAATATATTTTCTGTTCTTTGTATGTTATAGACATCTGTTATCGCATATATAAAAATTACTTTTTTTTTTTTCATTTTCTTCCTTTAATAAAGTTTGAAATTTTCGTTTACATAACTAGG
>NW_027116161.1:508692-516722 GCF_000696795.3 Halyomorpha halys
AGTAGAGATTTATTTAATTAGAGATATTTTATATTTATATTTAGAGTTAGAGATATATATATTTAGAGTTATTTTATAGTAAGATTCGCTGTCGCACTTTTTTATAAACGTTATTTTTTCATTTACTCTCTTTAATGTATAGCTTTTTTCATTTTTTATTTTTTTAATTTAGCTTGGAAGTTTGTATATATTTGTTTGTTTATGTACATTATATATGTTTATTTAGTTCATTTATAGATAGGAATGGCTATGTTTCATGACTGTTGTCATGTCAGGATAATAACTGAAGGTACTGGTATTGGTAATATTGAGGGACCGTATCCGGCAAGTGTGCGTTTTTGTCCTTTTTGCCAACCCAAAAAAGACCAATGGAGTAATTCTCATAATGAATATTATTCCTTTATGTCGAACATTTTTGATTTTCTATTAAAATTCAAAATAGACAACCAATTCATTGAGAAAGCCTTTTATTCAAGAATTTTATCAGAGCCTAGAAGGCAATACCTTAGTGACGCGTACCGATCGCAATCTGCTATATAATGTAGAGCAGTTTTCGAGGCGTCTAAGTGACAAGTTTGACAGCACGAACTACTCCAAAAATTTCTTTTAAGTCTGCAATGGCTTGTATGAACTCCTATTAGTAATCGAAATTCATTTTTATTTAGGCCTAGCAGCCACTTAGTTCTTGAAGTAGAGGGTTTAACTGATACCTTGGCCTGTCTCAGCCCTCTTCTCTCCACTCCTACCCTGTTATCTTCCATAACAAATCTAGTACTTCTTTACGCTGATGCTTTTTAGAGATGCCTAGGAATGTTCTGGCTCCATTGAAGGGTACTTGGCCTCGTTTCTAGCGAGCTAGTCAGCTTTTTCATTACCAGTATTCCCCTTATGTCCAGCTAACGTGAGCTTCGTTGAAGTCGGCAATGACTCTAATGCCTGTTTGCACTCTATCACCAATGTAGAGGTGGCTATAGGTGGCTCAAGGGAAAGGTAAACTGACGATCTGAAAATATGGTGATGCCTGTCCTTTCGCAACTAATGATTTCAAGGCACAACAAGGCAAATATTTCTGCCTAGAAAACAGCAGAGTACTATACTGGCCTAGTGGGAAGCTTAGTTCTATACCTAAATATTCTATATACACTCCTGCAACCGTTGGACAAGTTGAATCTCTCCTTGATTCATTGATGAAACAGGGCAGATATCTCTTGGGGTTTCAACAGAACATTATTCCCAATCTTCTGTCTTAGGTTATAGGTGGCTAATTCTGGTGTTCAGAATGGATATTCTATACAATGGAGGTAAGCGATATTGTAATATTGGTAACTCCTTTTCCACCCATCTGGCTATTGTCAAATGGCCAATACGTTCTCCCATCACCACTGTCTATTATCTTTCATTCGTAAATAAGTAAGTACCGCTTACCCTTTAATCAATAAGTGGAGCAGTATTAAAGAGAGAAAGACTTCTAATCCCTTAGTTAGTGTTGTGCGAAATGCCTCTGTTATGCTGATACAGGCCATCCTTTGGATCCGATAGATTATTCATACAAGGGAAGCCCTATGTAAGGCTGTCTACCACCCAATCCTTTTATACTCGAGTCTAGGTTTTATTATTGCTGTACAAATCTAATGCATAAACGTTGGGTTGAAGCCACAGGTGATGCCAACAGCACGTCTTACTTGCCAAAAGGCTGCACTAGCTTTTGTATTGAGTTCTGCTAAATGAGGTCCCCAGTTACGTTTAGCATCCAAACCAATACCGAGGTATTTGACATTGAAATTTATTGCCAAAGAAAGTCGGGGTTCGAAAGGCACCTAACTTCCGCTTTCTGGTACATATAATCAACTCTGTATTTGATGGGTTTACTGAAGCATTCATGTTATTCAGACATGGTGTGCATTATAACATTACATGCGACTTGCCTTAGTTTCATGATGAGCTGAGTTTCATGATGCATGAACATTTCCATGATGAGGTTCACTCCATTGTCCGCAAACGCCTGAGCTAATATCCCTGCGTCCTTAAGTCTTCTCAATAGGCTGTCCAGAACCAGGCATCACAGTAAAGGTGAGGTACTCCCCTGGAGGGCATCCTGTCACTGCCTGCGCCTTAAGTCTGGTGTCTACTTCAGAAACAACAATTATTCTATCATTTGGAATATATCTGACCCAACTTCTTAACGCATTCGGGGCAAGTCTTTGGAGACTAATTCAGGCCTTGATTTGTCGAATGTACCTCCTACATCGAAAAATAGTCCTAAAATGGACTCCTTATGAGTTCAGAACTTTTAAATCTCCCCTTCAGAGTACACGGCGGTATATCACATATATCAGTGGATTTTCCCTGGAGATATACATGCTGATTTGGTTGAAGGGGATTAATTTGTAGCACTTTGCTTGTAAGGTGAACTGCTACTATCTTCTCCAGGATCTTGAAAAAGAAGAAGGATAAGCTTATAGGCTGATGGGATTTGGCGGCACTACCAAATTATTCCAATCTTAGGAATAAAAGCTATCAATGATTTCCTCCATAACACTGGTATATATCCCAATGTCAGAGAGGTTGCAAGCATTTAAGGAGGGAGTAGAGCATTAAGTCCTTCTTTGAGCATACATGGGAGAATACCCTATGTAACTGGGGTCTTCGTGGCTTGAGCTCCCCCACAGC
Source organism: Halyomorpha halys (assembly GCF_000696795.3). Classification (NCBI taxonomy): domain Eukaryota; kingdom Metazoa; phylum Arthropoda; class Insecta; order Hemiptera; family Pentatomidae; genus Halyomorpha; species Halyomorpha halys. The sequence continues at coordinate 511,363 of NW_027116161.1, forward strand.
CCACCAAATGGCCATATCCATAACGATGGGCTCCGCCCAATCTTCTTGTTTATTGGAAGCCTCTTTGAGGTAGACTATGATTGGAGGATTGTTAAAATTGCTATGTTTGCAACTTGGAAAGTGTCCCCCCCCCCCATTAAATGGGACAAGGTTTCTTCTAGGCTGGAGGTCCATTTCCCATCCGGTTCCAAAGGTTCCTTTGCCACCTCTGTTAAGAATTCCAAAATCAGTTGAGGCTATAAATTCCAAGAAGACTTCTTCTCGCTCATTTGTCTGTGCTTCTCCACAAGGAGTGGGCTTTAAAATCTTCGCCAACTAAGAGTGATAAATCTACCTCTCCGGAGTAGCGGAGAAGTCTTTCTAAATATTGATAAGAGGATCTAGATTATAGGGAACAGAAAGATCCTGTTATCATTTTAATCTTTTTTATACCAACCTTGATTTATAATGTCAATGTTGTGGTTTCTCTAGTATTCATGTGAGGGAGTGACAGCTTCTGTAGATCCGAGGCTCAGCTGTAAGCCCTCGGATTGTCTTCACATGGGAGTGGGTGGATGATTCTTCCACCTGTCCCCTCTTATCCTTTAATACCCCTGTAACAATAAGGTTCTTGAATTAATACGAGGTTGGGTTTGCTCTTGTGTAATGTTACCACCCTCCTCGCTTCCCATTGTGACTACCTGAAGAGCTTAAGAGGGTCGCTGGTACTCCTAGGAAACTCCCCAAATGAATTTGAGCCCATTCTTATCCTTCCGACGGATGTCGGCAGGTGTGGAGTCCGTTGGCCACTGCCTCTAGGTATGGATGTGGGGATGGCCCACACTTGTTGAGATGGGACCCTTGTCCTCCCGGCGTCGAGAGAGGAGAGTAGAACATAGTCTCTACTTCGCTCCTCCCGAATCGGTTCGAGAACTTTCCCTAGTCCTCTCTCCCTTGGCCTAACCAGAAGAGACCCACCTCATGCATGCAATAGGATGCAATGATTTTAGGTAGCATATGGGTTTCCGGTAAGAAGTAGAAGCATGGCGCCTCATTCTGACTATCGCCGTTTCGGTTTGCCTAATTAAGGCCTTTTCCCTCCTTTACTTCTTCCTATAACGCTTTTTCTTAGTAGACCGAAGTAGGATGGTCTCATGGCCGCACTACCGTGTCTCGCCTAGGTTTAGTAGTAGCCAGCTCACTCCCCTCTTCATAACTTGTGTAATATTCTTCAAGTAGTGCGATCTGGGAGGACTGTTCCTTGTCTACATCCACCGGAGCTGCCACTTTAAGCTGCTTTTCTAATTTTTTTTTCCATTGGTTTTCATAGTTTTTGTTTGCCTGTAATGGTTACTGAAAGGTTTAGAGTAGGTTTGCAGCTATCCCAACCCTCAACCCCATTTATCTGAAAAAACTTGCCCCCGGAAGTGAAGTTCATTGTCTTCGGTGGAATAACTCCGGTACGTGCAGCAGGGACCCATCCAGTCACCAACTGGCACTACTAGAACTTTCGAACTTGTACACTTAGCTGATAGAGCGGCCACTCCATCTGGGGTGAGAGAAAAAAAGGCTACTGTACTATCTCAGCTGCCGGGGAGTGGCATTCCTCGTGTCCCCAGTCTGTGCCTGAGGCTGAAGGTAATTAACCAAAAAAATCGATACTAATTCAAATTAATTGAGTCCTAAAACCTATTATTATTGGATTACTTTCCCAAAGGCATAGTGTGTTTACTCATAAGTGTTACTAATAGACATATTTATAAAATATTATTATCATTTAATATATAATATATTAGGGAGGAGTATTGGGTAATATAAACTTCAACGCTACATAAATTAACAAAGTATTTGTTTACATTATTATTACCCAGGAATAACACAATAAGATAGTCATGACGCAGATAGATGGTCTTGCCATAAAATGTCTTTACATTATATATGAATACCTAGCTGGGTAAGTGAAAAAATGCAGGTGGTGATGCGTGACCTTCCGCTCACGAAGGATAGGCAATAAAGAGTGCCGAATTTATTTATTTCGGCTATAATTATTATTATTATTATATATTTACAGAGAACCATAGCTGACTTATTGAGGCTTGCCCATAAGCCTTTCTTTTCATGACTGACAACATCTAGTATCTGTCTTATTCAACTAGTATCCTAGATCTTAAAAGGACCTCTCTATAGGACTTCCTATATGTTGACAGGTGTCAATAGTTTTATGACAAACCCTGTTGTCCAGGGTCTACGACCACTCGAAAAAAAGTTTACTCTATTACGTAGTTTTTTCAGTGAAAAACTATTTAATAGAGGAAAACATTTATTTAAATAAAGTGTGCTGCCCAAGTGTATGTTGGGTTGTTAAACACACACTATTCTTATCTCTCTTTTTTTTTTTTTTTATTTATTGAAATTTACAATTGTACATGAAATACATCAAGTAAATTTGAAGTAATATCATAATGGTATGGTACAAGCATGTAGAGAAACTACCCATTGGTAGCACTCTAAAACATATTTACAATATTAGGTCTCGAGGCCATCTTCTTTTCAGACGCCTCGGAGGATTGTCCGGAAAGAAAGAGGAAGCAAGGTTGGAAACTAATGGGATTGAGTGGATAAAGAGTTTATAATGGAAGGATTGATATTTGGATATTTGGCTGGATCGGTTCCATAGGGAACATTAAGGTCTTTATGGATGATTTTATTTGTGAAGAAGTAAGGAGCATTAAGGATTTTGGATTGTAAGGATTGGAAACAAGAGGAATTCAAAGGTTTAGTGGAGCCCCAAAGCTCAACTCCGTATGTCTGGATAGGTCTTATTATTGTCATGTAGATCAGTCTTTTGTAATGAGTTGGAAGTTTAGACCGTTTGTTAAGTAAGTGCTGTAAAAGTCGAAATCGACGTGCAGTTTCCTGTCTTCAGTTTTGTGTGAGGATTCCAAGTTAGTTGTTTGTTGTGATATAGTCTAAGACAGTGGATCTGTTTAACAGGATTAAGGGCAACATAATTAAAGGATACTGTAGGGCAGTCGGTAGTGGACTTAGTTTACAACAAGTCAGGGTAAAGGTGATTTGATGGGATTCATTTTAATCCTCCAATTTTGGTACCATTCTTGGAAGGTTGGGATTGGAGAGTTTGGGATGCAGTTAAAGGGTTATTATTAACTGTGAGCAAACGTGTGTTATTGGCCAACGTGGTGAGGATAGTGCTAGCAATGCTTGGAATGTCAGTTGAATAGAATGTGTAGAGGATGGGACCGAGGAAACTACCTGGAGGAAAACCAGTGGACTGAGTGTAGAGGGATAACTATGAACCATTGTGGTTTACTTTGAATAATTTATCAGTGAGAAAGGAATGAATAAGGAGAAAGTATGTAGGAAACAGGAATTTTTAAAGCAGTTCCAGGGTGCCAAACTCGATCAAAAGCCTGTTCTACATACCTTGCTACTGTTTTTATAGATGTGAAACATGGCCTCTTACATCTAGGGAGGTACAGTGCCTTAGAGTTTTTGAAAATCAAGCATCAGGTAAAATATTTTGACCAAAAAAGGATTAATTAAGCCGAGAATTCAGAAGGCTACAAACACTGAATTTTGTGTATGTCCTCTCGGTAAATATAATTCAGATTATAGCATTGCAAAAATAAAATGGGTGTGTAAGGTTGTACGGCTTAGTAGTAAACGTATCTCTAAAATGTTAATTAACACTGAACTCAATTATAATGAAATTAAATGATTGGAATCTAGGATGGGGTATAAGCGTTTCAAAATGAGTTTTTTGAGGATTTTGCCCATGATCGGTAATAGAGAGATAGGATATCCTAGGAGATATTCTGGCGGCTTTTGGGATTTGGGTATCATTTTGACTATAGATTATTTCCGTGGGTCAGGAAAATATTTGGAATGGGGTATGGCGTTATATATGTCGGTGAGGAATAGGATGGCTTTTCGAAGTAGAAGTTTTATGATGTGGGATGTTATTAGGTCGTGTCCAGGAGCTTTGCGGGTAGCTAATCTCTGAATGATACTGGATATTTCTGAACGATGGAATGCTTTAGGTGGGAGGGCCATTTGGAGCGGAATATTTAGTTCTGCTTCAATATGCTCAAAGTGAATTGGGTTAAGGATATCAGGATGTGGAATAAAGGTTTTAGAGAGGTGTTGCCCGAATGTTTGCGATTTTTCCTCGTCATTTCTGGTCCAGGTTTGGGATTTGGTGGATCCCCATTGTTATTACTATTACTAGTAGGGCAGTATACAGCTGAAAAGGTAACATGGAAAGGACGAGTTGAAATAATAACCAAGGTGGATTGTATTGCATTGGTTGGATTGGAAGGAATGAGGGAATGTGATAAGATTGTGGTAGAAATCCAAACACTTTATCATGTTTGTACAAATATGCCTGTAGAAGCTACAGTTTAACTATTGCATTTATATTATTGAATTGAGGATTTAGATGAATTAATAATTTTTAAAAGATAATTATCATTATTTCTTTAACGGTCTGATTTCTTCATAATCCAAATCTCAGGTGAAAAATGAAGTCAATTAAAATATAGACCAAAAGTCAACTAGTATTATAGTTACTATAGCTAATTTAAAAAAGGAAGTAATAGATATAGGCTAAATATTAAATAAAAAATTTTAAAAAACGAAACCACCCAAAATAAAATATTAAAGAATAAACCAAATGAAAAAGAAAATAGTAAAAATATTAAAAAACCGGAAATGTCTGAAATATTGTTAAATGATCAAACATATTCTTGAGATAAATCCTCTAATTTATCTAATTTAGAAAATTTGTCTTCAATTTGCCAAAAATCAAATTCTATAAATGAAAAAATAATGATTTGGAAACATCAGCAAATTTTTTCAATCAGAAAATTGGAATAAAAATGGTGTTTAAAAACGATACTGTAGTAAATGAGTTGTCCAAACAAAATTTTGATTTAGACAATTGTTCATTGTTTCACAAATCTAATAAATGTTCTTTAGAAATACCCATGGAAATGGATAAAATTGATATAATCAAAACTAATAAACCACTAATCTTTAATAATATACAGTTTTTATTAAATTATAAATCAAAAGTGATAAAAAGGAAATTTAAAATTAAAAAGAACCGGTTAACAAAATATTTCAAATTTATGAAAAGGAAGAAACAAACAAAAAATTTAAGACAGAATAGGAGATACAGTCAAAAAGTTAAAATTCAAAATTTATCCTTATATTTATCCTAACAGTTTTATTTAATGAATAAATTATAAAATAAAATAAAGAAATAATATTTTTGATAATCAATCAAGTGCAAAATAATACTCATAATTAAATAAAAATATTTGCTAAATAAAAATTATAATTAAAACTATAAAGTATTA
>NW_027116161.1:517052-534959 GCF_000696795.3 Halyomorpha halys
TATTTTAAAATAATTAGATATCATATGGATATTAACTAGTGATCAATAATAAAATGGCTAACGAAATTAGAGAATTAGTGAAAAGATAAAATTTAAACTAATTAGAATTTGCTTGTCCTTTAAGGATAGACAGAATGAGAATGAATAAATATAAATATAATAAACAAATTACCTCCATTTCTTAATTTGAGAAATATATGGAAAAAGTAAGGAAAAATATATTGTGAACATCAATAAATATGTTCAGGTGAAATCTGAATGAGTCATTCATAAATATGCATTTTCTAAATCAGTTGAAAGTGAATTTAATGATGATTATTATTTTTAAATGAATAACTTATTCTTGATATTAATAATGATTGAGTGGATTAAATCAATTAAATCTAATGAATGAAATATTTTTATATTGCTTATTATTGAATTGTATTCAGCTGAATGTCTAACTGAGGATAACATTTGAATTTATAATTTAATAATGGTTTATTTATTGGTTACGAAATATAATATTAGATTTGGATTATAGTTTTATAAATGATTATTAATTATATTTTAGTTTAATTGCTTTTGCTATTTTTCTAACATCATGTAACTTTTTTTCTTTCTATTTTATTTTTGACAACTATTAGGTTTACTCATATACACCTAGAGTATCTATAACAAACTGCAACAATGGTGTTGCAGTTTCTTGGAATATTTTAGGGGACATTTATACTATCATTTCTTGGGATTCTATTTATAACATTTTACTTTTTTTGTGATATTATCATTTATAAGTTATTGTTTTAAAATTTAATTATTTATATGATAAATATAGAAATAATCATTCATATTAGTTAAACATTTCAGAGTCAGAATCCACTATGTCTTGGTAACAAAACTAATACTATTTGTGAATATGCTTTAATTCTTTTTTTTATCTCATTTTATATATTGGTTTTAAAATTTTATATCATAAATTTATTATTTAATTGAAATGGAATTTAAGATAATTTAATGATAAAATAATTATTTGTAAATTTTACAACTTAAACTGAATAATTCTACTACTATTTGTAAATATAAATATTTATAAAAAGATCTTTTAAAAATAATATTAAATAATTGACTTTAAAAATTGTTTTAGCATTTCAAATATAAAAAGAAGTTCTAAAAATGGTAATCATTCCTCAAAACGTTAAAGGAATAAGAAGGTATTCCTTTAAATAAACAGTTATCAATATAGGTCATAAATTTCTCCATTAATATAAATAAGCAATATAGCAATTCTATGGTTTAAAAATACTAGTTACTGGTTAATAATTTACATTAATTTTAATTACAAACCAATGATTTCATAAAGTTAATTTATATGATTATATCTACGTTCCTAAAGGTCTAACTCACCAATATTTCATAACTGTTTATCAAGCCTATAGATAAACAGCTGTTTATTCATAAATATCTTTAATATTTATCCAAACAAGAGAAATAAAACAACGTTACTCGATGGTTTTATTTAGTTATTTCTAATTCAGAGAAAGAAAAATCATTTATAATTTTTTATTAGATCAAAAAGCGTTATTTATGTATTTATATAGTAGTAGAATTATTCAGTTTATTCTATATAATCTCCCTATATATTTGTTTGTTTTAGTTTTAACCAACCATTAACGCTTTGTTGTTATTTATTATTTTTTCATTTATATTATTCTATAATGTATTTTTTTATTTCTCACATTCTTTAGTGGTCAAAAACCCATTGACTATTTCTGAAATATTATTTGATAGGGATTCTTACTAGATCAAATATGAATGTACAATTACTGTTGGTATTATTAGATTAAAAAGAAAAAGAGAATTACCTTGCACAAACATATTAACTATGTACTAGTAACCAACAAATCAAATAGACTATAACTAACTAAATATAAACATAATATGTTACAAAATATTTAACTATAATCAAATATTACTATTCCATATTATTAATATTGTTATTATATAACTTAATATCTTGTAACTAAAATATTAACTATAATTCATGATTTAAGAAGTATTAAACAGTGAGTAAATAAAAGCAAGTGAATTTCATTGTTCATCTGTTGACAGTTACCCACCAAAATTTCGACCAATTTGGAGGCTGTGTTTTTGTAACAGTCATTTGAGTGAGTTAATGTGTGTTTTTGTGAAAATAGACAAATTCGAGCATCGAGCTGTCATTAAATATTTGTTTTTGAAAGGCAATACGCCTACGCAAATCAAAGATGAGTTGCATTCTATGTATGGGGACTCTGCACCATCATCTCCCACAGTAAAATTTTGGGTAGCTGAATTTAAACGTGGCCGTGAGAGCTTGGGAGATGATGAACGTTCGGTGCGTCCAAAAACTGCAACTACAGACGAAAACATCGCCAAAGTTCACTAAATGGTGCTAGACGACCGCCGAATTAAAGTAAAAGAGATAGCAGAGTTCATCAACATGTCAAAAGAACATGTTTGTTACATATTAAATCAGCATTTAGATATGAGAAAGTTTCCGAACATTGGGTGCCGTGTTTGCTCACGTTAGACCAAAAATGTGTTCGAATGGACAATTCCAACGCTCTGTTGGCGCAGTTTAGGTGCAATAAATCCGAGTTTTGGCGCCGATTAATTACTGTAGATGACACTTGGATACACCATTATACGTCCGAAACAAAAATACAGTCCAAACAGTGGACTGCAAAGGAGGAACCGGCTCCAAAAAAATCAAAAACTGTTTTCTTAGCTGGGAAAGTGATGGCAACTGGTTTTTGGGATAGCCATGGAGTTATTTTAATCGGCTATCTTCAAAAAGGAAAAACCATAACAGGAGCATACTAAGGATCATTACTTGACAAACTGAAGGCAGAACTTGCGGAAAAACGGCCAAATTTGCAGAAAAATAAAATCCTGTTTCACCAAGACAACGCACCGTTTCACACCTCATCGGTTGCCATGGCGAAAATCTACGAATTACGGTTTTAACTGCTTGACCATCCGCCTTACTTACCAGATCTAGCCCCAAGTGACTTCTTTTTGTTCCCTCATCTAAAAATTGCGCTTAGAGGACAGAGATTTTCGTCAAATGAAGAGGCAATCACCTTCGTGAACAATTATTTTGCAGAGAAAAACGCCGAGTACTTTTTGGACGGGTTACAGAGATGGGAGCATTATTGGGAGAAGTTTGTAGAGTTTCAAGGAGACTATGTTGACAAATAAAAAAGAAAATTCAGAAAAAATGTCTTGTATTTTTGTTAGGTCGGAAAAAAAATCTAGGGAGGAGCCGCGGTTAAGATTAATTGTAAATCATTATCAGTAATTAAAGAAATATAGTAAACTGATTTGAGACTTTAAAGATGCAGTAAAATAAAGGAACAGTAAGACATTTATCGGTTAAATTAAAAACAGTTTAAATGTTTATAATTCTTAAGAAATAGAATGCAAACATACATCAATAACTTTATCATGTTGGACAGCGTCATGTTCTAAGGCTTCGTTTTTTATAGATGTTCTGGAGCTTCATGTTTTATCACTTCAGATTCAATACCTGATTCTTCCAACTGATCAACATTGCTTTCACACTGACTGCTGCCCGCATTACTCAAATCAGTTGAAATCATAACCTTTTCATTTGATGTCTGGAAAGATTATTTTACAGGTTCTTTAATACCCATTTTATGATATTAATTCCGAAACTCAATATATTTATGTTTATCACTGATGCTTATTATAATCATGCATGATGAAAGTATTATTATAATGAACCAAATATAAAATATTGATATGAATAATTTAGAACTCACAAATTAAATATTAAATTGTCTGTTCAATAAATTCAGTCAAAAAAATCTAATTCAATCTAGAAACAACATGAAACACTTTTAACGATACAGTAAAAAAGTAATCATATCAATCAACATAGAATTGATTTCATGATGGCGTGCTTGCATATCAATTTATTTTAACTTTTACTATTTCTAACACATTAGGGTCTCTTTATACGTTTTCGGAGGTCCAGAGAATGAAAATATAATCGTTTTATGATAGCTCGCTTACCTATTGATTTATTTTAGCTTTAAGAATCTATAAAATAGTAGGGTCCAGTTATGTGTTTTAGGTGGTGTTAAAATGAAAATAAAATTACTTTTATTAGGCCTTTTATAAATGATAACTTATACCCTAATATTTTATAAATCCCAAAAGTTAAAAGTCTAATTTCCAATTCTGGTGCAATTCATTATTTTTTAATAAGATGGAGTGGGGGGGGGAGCTAATTAATTACAGGCTTTTAAGATGATGATTGTTTTTTGTTTTTTAAATAATTAATTTCATATAATTAAGGGATTTTTTTAAAAGTTTTTTTTTTGTTACAAAACAAACAAATATATATTGGGCAATAATCTATGAAAAACATGGTAACACTGCTGTGCCAACATGGTAGCGAATTCCTAGCCAATTCTTTAAGTCAATTTTGTTGTGTTAATTGAGGGATGTGATTGCTGTTTAACTCTGTCGTTAAGTGTTTCATGTGTTTACCAAAGTGAAATAGTTTTTCTACTGGTTTTAGTTTACTGACAATTTCATTGTTAATTTGTGAGTTTTAAATTATCATATCAATATTTTTATTTTTGGTTGTTTATAATCATGATCTTTTTAATCATGCATGGTTATAATAAGCATCAGTGATAAACATAAATATATTGTGTTTAGGAACAACTGTCACAATGGGTATTGAAGAACCTGTAAAAGAATCGTCCCAGACATCAAATGAAAATGATACTATTTCTACTGATTTGAGTATTGCGGGCAGCAGTCAGTGTGAAAGCAATGTTGATCAGTTGGAGTTATCAGGCATTGAATCTGAAGCTCCAGAGCATGAAGAGATAGAAAATGAATCTCCCGAACAAGAAGCTCCAGAAATTGAAGCTCCAGAACATGAAGCTCCAGAACATGAAGCTGTAGAACACGAAGCCTTAGAACATGATGCTGTCCAACATGAGAAAGTTATTGATGTATGTTTACATTCTATCTATTAAGAATTATAAGTACTTAATCTTTTACCATTTAGCCAATAATTCATTACTGATATTTTATTTAAAAATTTGTCTCATAATTTTCTACTAAGTTGTTGATGCCATTATTTATAAATTGGAAATTTAATCTTTTTGATTCAATTCTTCCAATAAGTTGTCGCATATTTTTAGTTGTTTGTATTGTTTTAACCTCTGATGAAGCCCTACTGAATGGGTCAAAACATCGGCTCTTAATAATTAGTTTTGTATGAATTTTGAGTTTAGTTGCCTTTTGATCGCATCCAGACCACCTTCCTTTTATTATTTACTAATGTTTTTATCTAAGATTAGGTAAATTAATGAATAGAAAACAGTGTATTTTTTATACTAATGTCATAATGTGTCCCTCAAATAAAACAAAACAATTGTAATGTATCATGCCCTCCACTGTTTTCTGGCCCACCTAATTGAATTTAAATGAGGTTTTTACTAGTAGTTTCTTGCTCTTACTCCTTTTCTTTTTCAATTGCACTGATAGTTAGGGCTAGTTATTTGTCAAATAATCATTTATTGTTTATGAATTAATCAATCTTCAGAGTTGTTCATACAGGTAATACGTTTTAACTCATTAGATTCTTGATTTGGTCATCTTTTTTTTTTGTTGGATTTACAAATTTGCCAATTGCTGCAAATCCTAGACTTGTACAAATGATTAATAAAGAAAGGAAGCCACTAAACATTGGTATTCACATGCTCGTTTTGTTCTTTTAACTTTTCTCAGCTGTTATGCTCAAATTAATCTATTTTCAAAAAAATAAATGAAATGAAACATAAATATCAGTAAAGTAGGTGGTAGATGATAAAAATTCACAGAAATAGTGCTACATAACCTATAAATTCAACTTTCATTCTAGAATCTCTATCAGATATTTATGAATTTAATTACCCATATATATAATGTCTTTATAAATTTATATTTATGCTGTGGTAAAGTTAATTGACAAGATTTGAAACAAAGTATTCACACCTAAATGATAGGATTTTATAATATTCCATCTTAAATTAAAGTTAATTATTAAATCTGAAGGTTAGAAAAATTCTTTAATTGATTAAAACATGTAGAGCACAAATATTTATTTGTTAGTTCTAAAACAACACTAAATGATCACAAACGTGGGGATGCAGCACAGCGTTGATTTGTGTCCCAAAACCGACACTTAGTGCATTTGAGATTGGACCTCTTCTTAGTGTTGATGCTCAAAGAGAGTTTCCAATCTTCACTTAGAGTTTGAATAACATGAAATTTTAAGAACCTGCTATTGATATTTAGTGTTTATTATGTTTTTGTTATTATTAGAAAACATGATGTGGTATTATTACAATTAATAATAATTACTGTACTATAGCAGAGTAATTTAATGAACTGGTTTAAGAATTTTGCTATGCATACATTCATTTTTTGTTACTGTTAAGGATTCACTACAAGATTCTGAAGTGAAAGAGACACCGATCATAAATCATGAGATGACTGGTGATCATGAGGGTGATGACAGTGATGTTGGGAGTGTAAGCAGTGGAGCTAGTCAAGAAGTACCCATAGAGAGAGAAGAGGGAGATGGGCAAGAAGTAAGTTTATAGCATGTTATTTTTAGTGGAAACATCTTAAAAACATGGTAGTTTAACTATGTTTTCAAAATATCCATGAAATTTTTATGTCATGATATGGTTCATCATTAATTACTTTAAGAGGTGTACTATTACTTAGATTTCCATGATAAATTTATTCACTCTCTCCACCTTTGATGTATTTAATCTTGTTTACATTTCTTTTGTCTTGATTATATTACTGTTTATTTAATATTCTTTAATTATCTGTTGCAAAAGGTGTTTTTTTTTTTCTTTTATTCCTTTCATTTCACTGAGTATTTCGGTATTAGTAATGTATTATACATGAGATTGGGGAACCCTATTATAATAAGGGTATCTTTATATTTTTTTAGATGTACAGAAAATGAGATTTATAAAAGCCATGCTGGAGTTTAGATTTCTAATTTTTTCGGTTTCCTAATATCTTTATCCTAAAAATTAAAATTAATTATAATTAGATACTCATGGGCATGATTATAAAATTGGTTCTATTTGCAACACCTCTGAAAACATTAAGAGTAAATTAATCCTAAAAATTAAAATAATAACATAGGGTACGATAATAATACATCAAATAAATTTTATTTTCATATTCAGTACCTCGAAAACATGTAGGGAGACCCCTATATGTTAGATATATGAAAAGTTAGAATAAATTGATATGCAAGGGAGTGGTCATGATATTGATTTTATTTACATTTTCAGCACCTCTGAAAACATATACAGAGTCACTAATATTTGATAAATTCTAAAAATTAAAATAATTAGATACCCATGGGTGTTATCATAAAATAGATTTTATTTTCATTCTCAGAGCCTCTGAAAACATTTAAAGAGACCCCAGTATGTTAAAAACACAAAAACTTTAAATAAATCAGTAAGAAACGATGCTATCATAAAATTGATTTTATTTTCATTTTCTGTCCCTCCTAAAATATGTTAAGAGGCCCCAATATGTTAGAAATACGAAAAGTGAAAATTAATCGATGACTGATAAAACCTGAGTAAAGAGTACCTAATATTTTATATATTCTAAAAGTTAATATAAATTGATAGGCAAGTGTGCGCGATCATAAAATCGATTTAATTTTCATTCTTTGAAACTCCGAAAATATATAAAAATCTCTAATATTATTGGAAATCAGGTGGTACCTGATTATAAAATGAATTCAATTTTTATTTTCAGCACTTCCAAAAACTTGTAGTAAGTGGAGTCCAATATGTTAGAAATGTGATAAGTTAAAATAAATTAATAGGTAAGGGGCGGAATAATAAGATCGATTTTAATTTAATTTTCAGCACCACCAAAAACATGTAAAGGGAGCCTAGTATGTTTGAAGTAGGAAAATTTACTGGCTTTGTCACAGCTAGTTTCCTTAGCTTAAGACTTCAGTTTTTCTAGAAAGAGAGAAGGTCGGTTTGTACTCATTGTACACAGATCTATCTCAGTTGTTGGTCATTTATTGAGGTTATTGTGGAGTCAAGGCATTTGATACAGTCTGCCGATCTGATCAGTTAACTATGTATCGACTAACGTGGCGTGTCGCCATTGTGATGTCAATAACTTCTGACCTGACCCTATTGCAGAAGGTAGGCTTCCTGCCCCTGTTAAAAATATCAAGATCAAAGTTAATAATGAAATCCAAGATTTTCTCACCTCTCTTGTTGGTCTTAGATATCTGCCCCACAACTCATGATGCACATTAGTGTTCAGGGCAGCCAGGTTCTGTTTTTCCTCACGTCCCGTGATCCTTTCCAGCTCAGTCGTGGGGTTTGAGTCATCATAGGGCAGATATCCTGCTGCAATCGTGATGTCTGCCCTTCCTGAGTCTCTATGTGGGGAGACCTGAGCTGCTGCTAGGAACAGAATTGCCAGAGGCAGCAGCTTTAAATTACTTTTATAAACAATGCAGGCCCTGGTATGCATGGGCACTGAGATAATTCTGTACCCAGTCATTCCCAGACCTTTGGGTCTGCCATCATAGGGATAAGGTTCTTGAATTAAGATAATGTCAGTGTCCTTACCTTTAATGTATTGCTGCAATACTCCTTACGCAGCAATGCAGTGATGCAAGTTGACCTACAGCAGCTTCATGGTCAAGATCAAACCTCTGCAGTCGAGGACCAATCCTCGGGCCGGGCTGTCATTAAGGGTTTGCCTCCGGGCCCAGTATGCTTTGGGCCCCTTGGCTCACTCCCAGCGATGGCCACTACCCTGGTCAGTCCCAACGTCAAGGGTAGTGCGATTGGTGATGGCAAGTGGGTTACTCCACTTCCTGTAGAGGCTTCGGACTGAGGTGGCATCTCCTCAAATTCTACTTCCATGGGCCGACCCTGTCTTCTTTTTAATGTGCCTGAGGTTCAAAATGTGCAGGCCATAGAAGATCTGCATGGCTTTGCCTTCAAGCTCTCAAGGCTGGAAAGCGGGATTGTGAGCACCGCGGGATTCTGCACATCCCTATGATTTCTCTGTTTTGCAACCACATCCTCCTAAGTAGGACATCATCTGGCAGCCTACACCCGGGAAAGAAAACAGCCACCTTCGCCACCTTAAGAAGTTCGTTGGTGTCTTCTGTGCGAAGGGTGATCCCTCTCCAATGTCGATGTTGGGGACAATAGTAGGTAACGAGTCCACCCATCCTGTAGCCAGCACCGATAAACTGTGGGTGGAACTCCTCAAACTCGTCCAAGGTGTCAAGGAGTTTGACTATTTCCTCCTTTAGCACGCTGCAGTGTGCCTTAGTAAATTGGGTTTGTGGGTAGCTGCTAGGCACAATCGCAACATGAAACCCCCTGATTATTAGGGCATAGCTCCTAGGCTTGTTATCCATACCTCTGGGTTTCTTCACAACAGGTGCAGAAGTCCCAGGGGTGTTCCTGAACCTCTTCTCTGAGGCCTGTCCCCGACCAGGAATCCGCCGTTAAGGCTCAGTCGCCTTTGCTGCTGGTTTTGAGGAAAACCCAGCAGTTCCAGCCACTGAGTCCTGGGGTAGCCCCTTTGCAACGGCCAGGCCACTGTGTTTCGGTGCCTGCCCTCGAGGTGCAGCAGGTCTGACTGCCGGCTCCGTTGGGAACCTTGCAGCTCTCGCCACTGTACCCTGGGGCTGTTCCATCACACTTGAGCGAGGTATATGTATTGGAGCTTTCCCCCCGTGAGCAGCAGGCCCAGCTGTCGGCCTTGAGGGGAGCCTTGCAGCTACGGCAGCTGACCAACTGGGCGGCCCCACCGCATGTGAGCTCCGCCTTTGCTCAAGCGCAGGACTCCCGGGAACAGCAACTTCCACTGCTGGCTCCTGTTGGAACCTTGCAGTTGCAGTCACAGACCCTTGGAGCTGCGCTATCGCACCAGACAAAGCTGCTGTATGTCGGTCTTTCACCTTCCTCCTCAATCGCCTCCTCTGGGTTTCGGAGCGAGATGGGCGGGCTGTTGTGCAACCGAAGTTGCAGTAGTTTGCCCTTCTCCACGTCACCACCAATAGCAGGTAGGCTAGTATTAAAAGTCAAGGTGGTGTTATGACTTACCTTGGTGGGATCCACAGTTGGTTGAGCAACTGAGTCAGCCTCATCTGATTTCTCCACTAGGACATGTAGTCCTTTCTCCTTGTTAGTGTAGTATACATTGCACCAATGGAGGAGTCATCTAGGGTGTCCAGAGTGGTGGAATTGTCTGAGACACCTGAAAGATTGACAATTTCTGAGGAAGACGAATCTTCCTGAGCGAGAGAAGATAATATTTTTTTTAAATCAGTGGACATTTTGTTCCCACGAGAATGGGGGTGCTTAAACTACTCTGCAGGTACTACCCTCTCTCTCTGCAGCGGGCATTAAATACAATAGGGTATGCCTGGTGCCCCAAGGTGGTCGATAGAAGACAGTATATTTTTAGATACCCTCTGCCATTCACCCACAGCTCAAGCCGCCACCTAGCTTGGGTTTTGTTACCAGACTCAGCACTTGAGTACTGGGTCCTGCCTCTGTCGTCCACAAGTCCCACCGGACTCCCTGAGGGGCACCACATGTAGGTGACAGTAGGCAATGGTGGGGATGGGGACTTAAAATTCGCAAGCAGTGAATAGTGCTCTATTGCTCGGTCTTTCCTTGAAGAGTGAAGGAGATTCCCGCACCGCTGTGAAAGGGCATTGTCTAAGTTACATAAAATTATCAGTAAGGCTGACTAGCAGTATCTGTTTGATCATTCTTCACTATCCCTATCTATCGGCTTTTGCATACCATTTTTCTATTAGGTCTTTATATCCTTTTAATAGTAACTATCTTTCATTTATTTATAGTCTTTTTTTATTACACTTATTTATAATATATTTCCATTTATTTTTTTTATTTTCCATTTATTTACATTTTCTTTGTTTCACATCATATCTTTTTCCCTGTTCTATAAATAATGTATATAATCATTTCTTTTTTGTGAATAGATACATGTAAATAGATGCCAGTTTATTAATTTGTTGAACCAGTCTTTCTCCTTGAGTTGGCATGTTTGGCTTTTCCATTATTATTTCTTTGACCATTAATGGTATTTAATAATTTTTTTTTAATTATTAAATTTTGCTTAGGATATTTTATAAGAGATAATTATAATTACATTGTCAATAACAACCCATAATCCTTACACCTTCAGTCCTTCATAACTTTCAAGTGTTCTATTTTCAATTAGGTTGTAATATAGATACAAACAATTGTTTATGTTGTGTGTGCTCTTAGTAATAAAAAAACCTAATGAATTCAATATTCAATGGTGATAACACTAACAATCTTTTCCTACTTTCCTTCTTCCACTGTAACCCATTAAAACTCAAATTTTCTTGATCAGATCTAACACAATCCTCACATGTAAATTTCAGTTGACCTCCAAGACATTCACACATGGAAATAGCTCTGATAATATTTTTAGTGATTTATTTATTCCATCATATTTTCTTAGTTTCTTCAAATGTTGAAGGTATTAACTGAATTATATTGCTCTTTCCTTTTATTAATTATATTTCAATCCTGCAATCATCTCTTTTTTTGGTCATACTCTTTTTCCCTTTCTGTAGGGCACAAGTGGAAGATTATTTTTGACCATTGTTACAGTTACACGTACATATGTGCACATGTATGTGTGCATGCACACACACACACACACGCACACACATTCTTATATTAGAGGAATAGATTTGAAAAATTAAATTTAAAGAAAAACTGATTTCCTAAAGAAATGTAATTTTGGGCACTTCTCGTGTTCAACAATTTTTTTCGTCACACTTCTCCAAATTTTATTATTCTAGTCAGTATTTGTTATTGCCCATAAATCGAACTCACAAATTTTGCCTTCCTTCTTCTTACCTGTTTGTCATAGTGAACTCCTTGTATTAAAAATACCTGTTATATGCTATTTTAAAATAATTGTTTAATAAACTTATCATTAATATTGTTATTACATCTTTTTTATCATTGTAACTAATTGATGTTTTCTGTAATCTAGAGTGAAAAAAAGGATAAAAAATTAGATCGTGATGAAGATAAACGTGACCCCCAATACATCCCCAAAAAAGGAAACTTTTATGAACACGATGATAGGACATCTGAAGGGTGAGCTATATTTTTCATTTCATTTTATATATAATAAAAATTTAAAAAAGAAAAATTCATTTATGTAAATCAATTTTTTATTGGAATTTTCCACTATAGTTTACCTTGTCCCAAATTTCCTTCATAAATTTTTTCCAAAAGTTCAATTTTTCCACAAATCTTGTAAGAGTTAGTACTTGTAATTTAGGTAGGTAGAACATATGGTTATAAAAAAATTGTAAGTAATATTTTGATTTATTAATCTTAAATTGTATTCTGTACATTTTAGTGTTTAATAATTAGTTTTAGAAATCCTTTTCTTTTTTTTTTCCTAAAAAAAAACAAAACTGTTTTTTCCCTGTAGAATTTTGATTTATTGACTTTTGTATTATGTTTGTCAAAGATGTATAAACCGTGATACATAAACTTTGTTTAGTTTTAAAAAACAATATGTATTTTTCATTAAACATATTTATCTAATCAGTATAAACATCCTTGTGTATTTTGTTACAGTGAAGAACCTTCAAATGGTAGTAAGAAACATTTGACTCCCAAAGCCTTTGAGAGTAAAGAACGTTGGGGTCATGACCTCTATGATGATGGTTTACAGTCACCCAAATCAAGAGAGGAGTTAATTGAACAATACGGGTATGATATTAGGCTTGAGGAAGGACCACCAAAGGCTAGGCGGAGGAGGAGATATGGGTAAGATATTTGTATGTTACTAGGTATTTCTGTATTCCTTTCTGATATATTTTTAAAAATATCATTTTTTACTTTCACTTATTTTTATATGAAATGTTATTATATGTAAAGTTCTATATAGTGAGTTATATTATATAAATGATTTTGATCTCAAATTAAAGCAGATAATATTTATTTAATGAATTTCATATCAGTTATAATTTTTGAGGTATTTGCTATTGAAAATCAACAATTTAAGTTTTCAAAAACTTATTACTTATCAATACTTTCAGTAATATTAGATAGCTAACCATTTTTTCTCTTTAGGCGGGGCCCTAATAAATATACAAGACGGTGGGAAGAAGAAGAAGCTTATGCTAAGAGTAGGGGCTCTTGGAGAGGACGCGGTCTTGGTCGACCTTCTAGAAATAGTGTTGAAGATTTCCCACCTCTACCTGAGTAAGTTCAACCATTATTTTAGTTATTATTACTTACTGAAAAAAGAAAAGAAATATTCAAATTTATTTGTAGATAAATGTATAAATAGTTGACGGTACAATTTAAAATATGAAGAAGATGGTCTGGGTTGCGGTCAAAAAAGAACAAAATAGTTATAAACTATTTATTGTCCGACTTTTCACCCCACTTTGTTGGGCTTCATCAGGGCTGTTCAAGACAATAGGCTAAAGAGCATCTAGACATGTCTGTTTAGCCTATCGTCTTGAACAGCCCTGATAAAGCCCTACTAAGTGGGGCGAAAAGTCAGACAATAAATAGTTGATTACTATTTTGTTCTTTTTTTGACTGCAACCCCGACAATCTTCTTTGTATTTTAAGATTACTTAAATGTGTGAAGTTATTTTTGTTTTAGTGTCAATGTCAATTATAAGTATGTATTTTAAGTGTTGAGATTGTTAAAAAAAATATCAAGTTTAGTATTTTTTATTTAATACATTCACTGCAGTACTTATTTGAACTTTATATTTTCAATAATGTTGAAACATTGAAAGTGAAAAAAACGTAAGAAGTATGTAGGCAGATATTTAATATCTTGACCCTTGAAAATGAAACTACTGACTGAATCATAACTAAATTTATTTTCTACAGTATGGCCTAACTGCTCATATGTTAGATATGAGAAGAATAAATATGGAATAACTTAGGGGAATATAGCAAAGCTACAATGAAATACATAAATATTACAAATCTAAATCTAAATAATATTTATATATACCTCCGTAGTGTATGTGTGTGTGCGTGTGAAGGCTCAGTGGTAAGGCACTATACTACTAACTCCTTGGACCCGAGTTCGAATCCGGCTGTGCCACATATTTATTCTATCACTGTAGCTGTGAGTCAATCCGTGGGTTCGGATGCCCTCCGGGGTTCACCCAGCTTCATAAAGTGTTTTCTTTAATTAGGGAAAAATCTGGCAGTCGAGCATGATTCTAACCCAATTGCCTCCTTGCACAACCGTTGTTCTAGTAACAGTACTTCCTTACGAAGTACTGAACCTCTAACCCTTGTTGGGGTTGTTGTGATACAGATATATATTGCTTAGTTTTTTAATAATTTAAATAATTTAAATTTATAGATAAATATCTTTTTTATATATATTTGATGAAATAATGTGATTTTAAAAGATTAGGTACACAGCGTGTGATCTTTGCATGCTGCCTTCTAACAGTCTAATTGTATTGCATTATCTATGTATGACAGAATATAATCTATCGAAACAAGGCAGTCCTGATCACTCGAACTGCACGATAATTCTGTAGTGTACAAATGGATTGCTGCTCGCTCTGATCAAGACTGACTCTCTGAGGTATATCACATTCTGAATATTATAGATAATGCAGTATCTTATTGAAATATCACCAGATCGATATGGGAAAAAATAATTTTCATTGTGCCTGAACCTTAAATTTTAAATTTGAATTATATTAAATGATGCAAGAATGGAGTTATAGTTGATTGTTGATGAACAGTGGAGGTGCGTTTAGAAATAAAATACACAGTAATTACAACTTAATTCTTATTAATTCATTTTTTATGCAGGAAATTGAAAAATAAACTGTTTTAGATTAAAATACACTCTATATATTTTCTCTTCCAAAACTGTTACAGGTTTTTCACCTATTTTTTAGTTGTTCATTTCAGAAATAATTAATTATCAGTGTTTCTGGTTTATCTCATTACTGTTTTTTATGATATTTTATCCCAAGAACCTGTTTTGATTAGGGTAAGTGCACCAGTTATTGACAGATCAACCTTTGTTTTTAAGTATTTAGAGTTGGTTTTCAACAACTATTTCAAAATTGGCCTGTTGTATGCTAAACCCTCAGCCTCAAACTGATGCAATTTTGAAATGGTTGTTGGCAGTAAACTCACAATATTCAAAAACAAAGGTTGACCTGTCAATAACTGGTGTGCTTACTCTAGTTGGATTTTGATCCATGTATTGCAGGCTGTAGACATGCCATATACTTCTTTAATTACTTAATTTAAATCTTGATCATGAGTTAGGGTTAATTTATGTATTCTGTACTCTTTCCATCATATAGGACAAACAAATATTTCAATTGATTTGAGTGAAATAAATAAGAAAAAACCTGTAAGTTGTTAATAGTTTTATCCTTTAACTGGGATTTTTTCCATTAACTTTAAAGACAATTCTTGATTTTAAGATGTTGTTGAATCTTAATAATTATACTAAAATTGAAAGTTATAATAATAAACTTGAATCCAAGTAATATTCAGTTTATAATAAGAGTAATAAGTCATTTTTTTTATTCTAATTCATTACAGATTCTGTGATGGTTGCTTGTTTAAATATTCTAAATGGTTGTAAAATTTTTAATTTTACTCAAGAGTCCTATCAATAGATTTGATTTATATTAATTATCTCCCTGTCACATTTTTTTCTGCAGTATTTCTTCTTTGTTGGTCTTCCTTTATATGACCCAGCTAGAAATTAAAAATAGGAATTATGTGGTTCCCCTGACATCCTCCAGGCTTCCTTAGCTGGAGAAGACCAGATCAGTCTCCTTTGCTCAGAAAAGAGCCTGTATGTTTGACATTTATACTTGAAACTCTGTTCACCTTCTCCTCACTCATAAAGAGGACTGGAGCAATTATATAGCTTTCAGAATAAGTGGGCTCTAAGCCTATTGTGCTCTGTTCATGAGTGGACCTAGTCTAGTCAAGTCAGTCTGCTGATGTTGTCTAGGGGGTCCTGATGTGGATGACCTCTGTACTAACAATTTGAAGAAATAATTTGAATGTTTTCGGCCTATTCTAACATGGGTGGGAGGGTACTTGTTTGTAAAAACTAATTTTCATCTAATGTACATAAATTTTGGTGTCTGTAATAACAGCTCAGTGAACCTAGATAGATTTGAACAAAAATCTACCTATAAAAATTGCAATGATAAATATCTCATTTGTAACAACAATGGTATAAGTGATTTTTGTTTCTAATATCACTATTTCCTTACCCCTCTTGTGCTTTTGATTTTTTTTATTATGATTGGTTCCAAGATTTATTATACTATAACAGAGCTGGTATTATCAAAGTTATTTAACGGCAGGTGTTGTAGTGCTATGGGATTAATTTCTTGTTAAATAATTATTTATTAATTTTTTTTTTACTATTTTTCTAATTAATTAATACTTAATTTTGTAGAATTTCAGGATTAACTTTTGGCTTATGTTTATGTTTTATTTTATTTAAATTTATCGAAATTTTCAGAAAAGATGCTGTGATGAAAGCAGCTGTAGAAGAAAATAAATCTGAAAATAAGCCAGATTCAGTTAAAAAAGAACCGGTTAAAATGTCAGATAATAAACATGATAGGAAAGATACTGAGAAGTCTGTCACTCATTCAGTGAGAAGAGTAAAAATTGATGAAGCGTCTGTTCATAATGCTAGTCCATCCAGAGGCCGAGGCCCTGCCCGGGGAAGAGGTAGAGTTTCTCAGCCTTTTAAGTCAGGAAACTTTCAGCGACAGAGTAAGTATTTATATTATGATTATTCTAAAAATGTAAAACTTTTTATTATTAAATTGGCCTTTGTCCACAAAAGGATGATCAACTTAAACTTGAAAGTTACCTCTACCAAATTGAAGAACAAATTCACAAATATTTTGAATTTACTTAGCATTGCACCTCGATATATTGAAGTTTTTTCTATTGGAATATCTATATATTATACTCAATACATATTAGTTGTTTTGATGAAATCAATAGCATTTACATGAAAGGCAGTTTGTTCTTTGAATTACAATCCTGTATTATTGTTTATTTATTTACTATCGTAAATGTTTGTGAATTGTATGATTGCTTCATATAAAATTCTTGGGCATCTGAATTTTTCCCTTGTCAGATGTTCGCTAGAAGGAGAATTCTTGTCCTTATCATTAAAAAGGTTTGGTACATTTGCCATGTAAAGTGCTGTCTGATGTTGACTGGTGCCATAAGTCCACAGTATTTTTCTGTTATCTGTCTCATGTTCTTTTGTTTAATGAGAAGGTTACTCAAACCTTCAGTTTTCCCTTTCCTCCCTCAATTTCTTTTCAATATTGGTATTTTAAAGATCAGCTGGACTCTATATTAGTATTTACAGTATGTATATTAAACATAATAAAACCCATCCTTTTTTGAAAAAAATTACCTGTGCAGATAAAAAAACAGATATTAGTGGATAGTAACATCATTTGAAAATAATGGTGGTCTATAATAGGGATATTCATGATCTTTAGTTTAACGTGTTAAAGCGTGTTAAATGGAAAAACTGATGTTAAATGGAAAAAAATTGCCTTCTTTTGCTGTGGTAAAATGAAATAACATGTAACATGGCTGAGAGTCTGTTTGTTGGTCTGTTAAATGGAGAATGACGTCACACAATAAACCAGTTGAGCTCGCCACCATTTTTGTTTGTTGTGTCAGGTTAGTTCTTTCGTGTTTGCTAGTTATTATTTCATACCCCTGTTATTAA
>NW_027116161.1:535724-537285 GCF_000696795.3 Halyomorpha halys
ATAATAACAACTTTTATTAGATATCATTTTTCTTAGAACATAATAATTTTATTCAAAGATGTACAATAAAATTGAAAATTAGTAACAACCTAAACTCAACAACTTTCAGTACAGCTGTCAATTAGCGTATCTTCATTCTCTTCCTCACAAGTTTGAAGATCGATAAGACACTCATAAGCTAAACTTTCTCACAAATTCCACTTTTCACTCACTCTAGGGATGTTGTAATAAATTGCTAAATGACTTCAAATAGGGCTGCTCACAATCCTATAGTTATAACATTTAACATGGTAAAACATTTTACATTTAACACATCATGAATACCCCTAATATATTAGCATATACCAAATCTAAAGATATGTTTTTTCATATAAATTGTATGCTATCAATTTAGTGTGATTGGGAAGGTATTAATTTTGAGCTGTTCTCTAAGAATAGACAATCAGTTAAAATATTTATTAGCAATCATGGAAAAATAACAGGATTGCTAATTTGTATAAGAATTTTGTTCTCATATATAGTGTAAAGCCTTACCCAGTTTTGGTAATTTATGAGAAATGCATATCATCATGTAGGCAAAAAAATAATTATTACCTTTTTTTTATTCTTGATATTTCAGTAAAAGTGATGAATCATAATTGTTTTACATCATTAATCTTTTTAACTTAGGTTCCACTGCTGAAGAGGATATAGCTACATTATCAAAACACTTTGCTGAGGCTGTTATAAATGTTGACAACAAATCAATCCCTTCAAAACGTGAGTCATATAATTTGGTGTGGTGTTATAAAGTTTATCATTTCTCTATTGTTTTCTATTAATTTTTTAGCATAAACTACTCTTTAATTATTTAATCACTACTAGTAATTTTTATAATAAGAAATTATTATTTGCATGAAAAGTTTATTAATCAATCATTAGAAAACCCTGCTTTACTAAAAATGAAAAAAAAAAAATAATAATACTCGAGTATTTTTAAAATTTTATATGGCTATCAATAAATAAAATAAAGCCATAGGTAACCATTATAGCAATTATAGTTAGCCGTTATAAAAAGGTTATTCAATAAATTAAGCCATAGGTAAATAAAGGCACAGAGTTCAGATCATAATTTCCTTTAAAAAATAGTCATTATTGTCCTTAATTTGTTTATTGATATGACTTAATTTTATTTTTATTCTTATAACATGCATTATATCACTTGTAACTTTATTGTACCTAGTTCAGCATCTACTGTTAAATAATAATACAAAAAATCTAAATTTTCAGGCTGAAAATGAATATCCAAGTAAAATGATCCATGGATCAAAAATTTCTTTTTTATTGCTTAATTAAAGGTTTGCTAGATGGTTATTAATATTTTCAATTGTATTCATTGATCTTGCAGGAAGCTATAATGTACAATTGTCTGACATAAATAGAAATCCTTAAATTATGGCTTTTGATGTTAAAGGAATATTTTATTTTCTTAGCTACCAGGTTTGATATTTAGAACTTCATCAGACTAAAATAACAGTAACAATTATCAAAATATTAATATATTCTGTATTCTAAATAATAT
>NW_027116161.1:539115-542673 GCF_000696795.3 Halyomorpha halys
ATATATATATATATATATATTCTTCAAGCTTACTTGACTATCCATTGCTTGATAAAGTTGTCATATGAAAGAGGCTTGTTGCATTAAACAGGATTTTAATCTAGCATGAATGTTACTTCTATAGTGTTGATTCCTTTTTGGATCATTCTTGTTGCTTGTTCAGTTTTTTTGTGCTTGTATTTTGTGTTTCCAGGAAAGTTCGCAGCAAAATTCCTTTTGTTTTGTTTTGTGGTGTTGTTAAATTCTTAAATATTGCTACTGTTTCTTGAGAACACTGCTTTATTCTCAGCGTTACCTAAGAAATATTTATTAGTCCATTCTTCGTTAAACAAACAGGATCAATTTGGTTTTGATGGTTACCCTTAAGTCAGAAATAAATGTATTTAATGTTGCAAAGATAAAATTGAAATTAACCTGTTAAATCAAAAGAGTGCTGCATATTGAGTTTAAATTTTTACTGCACTTGAATATTAAAGTGATTGCCATAGTGAAAACTACAAAACAAATCTGATGGTCAGGATATTTTAGTTTTAAAGTTGATTTTTGATACTAGGTGGACATCAAAAACTCATTGTATAATGTAATTCTTAACATGTTGGTAATTAAGTATTTTTATTTGCAATAATTATAGTTGTATAGTTACAAGATATAATATCATGTAGTATACAGTTATATTTCTTTGTGATGCATTCCATTTGAGAAGAGTGACTATGCTAAAAGTCTATTTTTTAAATTTAGCATATTTATCCTCTCATACATATTTGAGGTCTTCTACTTGAGCATTTTTCCTTTAAAATTCAGCACAACTTTAAAAATCAATAGAAATAGACAATAAATCATGTACTGATTACTTAGATTACTCTTTCAGGAATACATTAAAAATAAATTGAAGATAGGTTAACTCATTCTTCTCAATAGAAATGTCATACATAGTTTTTGAATATTTTTTATTTCAGATTATCCCATTGCTAATTATGGAAACTTATATAGATAACTTAAGGCTATTGTCAGGAGATTTCTAAAGAAAAAAAAACTTAATAAGTTTCGTTTAATAAATCTTAAAGATTATGTCTTAATTTGATTTTCACTTATCTTGGAAAACTACTTCTCATTGAGATCATTGCTAATGTCAAAATATGGGACCTACATGTCATGTTTTATATTCTAGACAAGTAGTTCCAAACTACTTTTTAATAAAGATTACACTGACTCCTTTAAAAAAAACGCAAGGGCCAAGACCTAGTCATCTCACCATCATTCAAATTAATTACATATTGAGTTCCCAGTAAGATAGGAAAGCTTAACAGTCAGGATGTGAACTACTTTTGTATTTAGGTGGACTACCTTTCCATGTCAAGTAATACAACAATAATAATGTGTCCTGAGCTGATCAAGTACCCACTTCTTCCTTTCTTGAAAGCAATATATCTGAAATATTTGGCTGGTTGTATGGCTCCATAGTCTATAACTTATTGTTTCTTAAGTTTGTCCAGATCTCTTGCCACTCTAGCCATAATTTTACTTTAATGATAGAGATGGATAATTCATTGGGTGATGGCCAATGGACCCTCCTTTTACACTGTTCTCTTTGCCATGATGTATGCTGTCTCATTCCCACCAATTCCAACATTATTTGGAAATAATAAAAGGTTTAGTGACCATGAAGGTCCAATGAGGAAACCGCCTAGGATCATTTCATACTTTATACCTCCTATCAACTTATTCTACAAGATTAGACTTAACACAATTCTCCCGCCTATATCTCTATCTATCCCTCTGATGTTTATGTATTGTTTTAGGACTTAATAATACAGGTGTTGATAAGAACACATATTTATTTGTTTGGTATTATTAATGAATATTCTTGTTTGCATTTATATTCTTATTTACACAAATATTCATATTCACAAATTTCTTTGTTTCCACTAATGATATAAAAATTTCCCCCTTCATGAATATGCAAACTGTTTTTCTGAGTTAAAGAGTAATATATATTATATTAAAAAAATTATCTAACCAAGTTAATTAAACCAATCTCTTCAAATTACATTTCTTTCTTCAAGAAAGCATCAGTTATTTGAAAAATGTCTTGTTTTACAGTATTTAATCTTCATCTGTATTAGGTTACTTCAAAATTAATAGTTTTAAAAAACTCAGCCAAGGGTAATCGAAGACAGTGTTATAGACTCTACAATACGCCCATGTTTATGTGTTGAGTACTATGATTTGCTGATCCTATTTTAGATGTATGATACTTTTTGATATTTTTTAATGTTAATCATTAATTAATTTCTTTTTCCGCAGTAGGTCTGGATGCGACACCTGGTGCTCCTGCTAATCAGTATCCTAATCCAGCTCCTGCTAATTATAGACCTGAAGTACCTCCTATGGTTGCTTTTGTGTCACCAGCAGCTCATCAGTTCCATCAACCCTTACCTACATTTTTACCACCAACCTTTTTAACCCCTCCACCTTTAGCAACTCCTCCGAGAGGTCCTGAAGTGTATCAAGGACCTACAGGAATCACCTACTATAACACTCAGTCCCAAGTGAGCCGACCAGTATCAACGTCTCGGAGAGTGCGTCTTGCGATACCTATAGTTGCTCCTCCACCTGAATCCAGCTGATTGTCACCTAGAATTCAGGATATGCTGTTGCTCAAAGCTCACCAGTGCGTTATTAAGAGTATTTAAAAAATATATTTTCTTATTCGCATCTAAAATTAAATTTTTTACTTTTATTTTTTAAACCAAAAATCACTTTTTTACTGGGGTATCTTGTATAGATGTGCCTTATGACTTTTTAAAATTTAATTTATATTCATTTTCCTGATAATAATTTTGTTTCAGTTCTTTTTAAACATTGCAAATCTGTGAAAAGTCTCTAATTACTTATCTTTAAATAAATAAAGCTCTTGATATTATTGATTACAAAGTGATTTTTGGCAACTGGTATTTTAAATCAATTATCAAAAAAGCATTTTAAGATCTTGGTTCCTCATAAGATTAATACAGGCTAGTTAAGCAAGGGCTGTAAGAAATGTATGCAATTAAAGTAAGGGGTCCATGACAGTGAGAAATATTGTGCAAGACTTGTGTTTATTATGAATCCCTTTAAACTATTAAATGTTTGTCTCTTCTTATCGCAAGCTGTAATTTTTCTGATGATCACTGGATCTACTGTATCCCTCAATTAGACTGGCTAATTAGGCATCACCATATCCTATTATAAATCAGTCTTTCTTTTGAATCTTAACATTAAATGGTTCTAGCATCTTCAATATTAAGAAATGAAATTTAGAGTTGAACACTTCAAATCTACGTCTTTCATTTGTGTGTTATAAAACACACATATATATGTATAATTAAATTATAAATACATCATTATGGATAAGCAAAGTTGAAATGACTGGGGGAAAAAATGGAATGAAGGATGAATACAATCCTTTGTTTTATTTTATCTATCTAAATTTTTGTAGAAAACAGTTATATGTAAATGAAAAAAGTCTCTCTCTCTCTCTCTCTCTCTCTCTCTCCCCTCTCTCTCTCTCTCTCTCTC
>NW_027116161.1:542893-544216 GCF_000696795.3 Halyomorpha halys
AGTATAGGACTTCAATGGGAGTCGGCCGAAAAAAGAAAAAAAAAAGTTTGTGCTTTTAGGCAGTATAGGACTTCAATGGGAGTCGGCCGAAAAAAAAAAAAAGTTTGTGCTCATGTTTTCTTAAGTACATTAATCAAAGTGGGGTATATTTTTTTAATTTATTTCTTAATTTTGTTGGGCATTGATTTTTAGTACAACTAAGAGTATGAATATCTCACCAAGTAGAAATCCAGCAACTTTCTACCTACATTTAGATTGCCTAATCCTTTCCATCTACACCATTTCATACCACATAAGCTTTGATTGCAGCTGGATTAAATTGATCTCTTGCCTTGTGCTTATATCACCTTTGGAAATTCCTTTGGAGCATCAAAATAACTCAGGTGTTTGTTGTAACTTAATCTCAGTGAGCTAATAATAACTCAGGAGTCGCCACAAGTTTGTCCAGGAGCTTAATATGGGCATCAGTATAAATCAGACAATTGAGTGTAATGCAAGCTGTAGTTTGATAATCTATCTCTAACTCTTTTTTATCCTCAGTCTGACAGATTTGCTAATTTATCAATTATCCTAGTAAAATGTTAGTATCTTCTGCTGAGCAATGAAAACAGCTTATTCCCATGCTAATCATTTCTGCTTTTTTATTTCCTTCAGGTGATAAGTAAAACTACACCTTTTGTCCATGAACCATCTCTTTGTCATACACACATACACTAATTCTCTTTCACCTTTTCTTTCTCTGTCCCTCAAGATGAATTCATTTTTCATTCATTCATGGAAATTGTTTTGTAACAACCTTTATAACCATGAAATTTTCTTTACCTTTTTAATCTCTTTATTTAGTTTTAAGATACTAGAAGACTATATCTATAGGTTGTACTGAAGTGAAAATTTTGCATGTTAATGTTTTATTTATACCATTATAATCAATGTTTTTGTTTTTACCATTATTGCCAATCATGTCAATGTTTTTGGGTTCTACCCCAAAAAATTGGAATCTTACTCCAATACATCATTACATAGCTATTGATTATTAATATACTATCTATATGTGTTAATTATTTCTTTGTTCAGTGTATAGTTAAATCCATTATTCTCTTATTACCTCATCGATACAGTTTACCTACCTGTTTTACTATTCTTTCTAAGTATAAAACCCAGTGTTATTTAGCTCATTTATCTTGAATAATGTAATTTTTTTTATGATCTGCTATTCTTTATGTATTTCCCATTATCTAATATTTTTGGATTCTTGAAATAGGACCAATCTCTCTCTCTCTCTCTCTCTCTCTCTCTCTCTCTCTCTCTCTCTCTCTCTCTCTC
>NW_027116161.1:544333-546953 GCF_000696795.3 Halyomorpha halys
CCCCCCCTCTCTCTCTCTCTCTCTCTCTCTCTCTCGTGGTGGTCTTATATTTTTAAATTATTTTTAGTAATATCTATCAATCAGAGTATGTTATGCATTTTAAAAAATCATTCTATTTATTATCAATGCCTTGTTCATTAGTACTTAATTTGCCTTTTTTATTAATATCACGTGATAATTTATTGAGTTATTAGATAAGGTAAACAATAGAATAATTTATTTAACTATACTTATAAATGACATAGTTATTAATAATCAATAACTGTGTAATGTAGTAAACGTTTTTGAAAATGGGGTAGAACCCCAAAATGTCAACAATATGATATTATTAAAGATATAATTTATATCTTAAAAAGCAAGAACTTCCTTACTACCTACTGATATAATTAACCTTTTCAAGTTTTAAATATAAGAAGATGATCAGGGTTGCGGTCAAAAAGAACAAATAATTTATAACTATTTAATGTCCGACGTTTCGCCCCACTTTGCAGGGTTTCATCAGGGCTGTTGAAAGCGATAGGTTAAAGAGGAAATTTTCAGGAAATCAAAGCGATAGATTAAACAGCTATTTAACTTATCGCTTTGAACAGCCCTGATGAAGCCCTGCAAAGTGGGGCGAAACGTCGGACATTAAATATTTATAAACTATTTGTTCTTTTTTTACCGCAAACCTGACCATCTTCTTATATTTTTAATGTTTTACGGTCAACTATATATATAAATATAGAAACAGACCAGATAGGATATTTTAGATTCAAGTAAATGTAATTAACACAAGAAACATACAGTCACAAACACTGAATACTAAGTTTTAACAGCTTGTGGAAAACCTATGTGGGCTTATTCACAACTATATTCTCTCAATCAATTGAATACTCTTTAGTATTCAGTGTTTTTGACTGTATGTTTCTTGTGTTAATTACATTTAATTGAATCTAAAATTACCTATCTGGCCTGTTTCTATATTTTTACTTAATTTTTGTCTATATTTAATTATAAAGTTTTATTGTTAATGAAATAGTATGATATTTGCTATTGTTTTTGAATCAATTTTTTTCAAATCTGTAGTAGAGCTTATAACAACATGATGTGTCATTTCATATAGAAAATGAATTTCTTCTGTAAACAATGATATTTTAAATAGTTAGAGATCTCCTGAACTGGACACAGCTCCTGCTAAATAAAAATACTCCAAGTGATATTATTTTTATTCTTTAAATTCTTAACAAATTAATTAAAATAGTTATAATTATAAAAAATTCGAGTTAATTTTTTTTATACCAAAAACCAGTTGTTATGAATCTTATCCATTTTGATAGTAATAATAAGTTTAATAGTTGATAAATGAGAGATTGAATAGCACTATAGCACTTGATAGTATAGTTTACATGGGCTTAAAGGGCTGCCTGGATATCTTTTCAATAAAATAAAATAAAAGTATTTCTTTTCATTATTTTATTATTCTGTTTTTGTTAGTTAAGATATTTGAAATAAATTTAAACATTCCAACTAAGATTTTCCCTAATATGAACTAAAAACTATTTTTTGAATTTTTTAATATGTTAGCTGTTGCAATTGCAGTTAATCATCATTTATTGTTTCAGGATAAAGTGATCTGAGTTGTTTAAGGTTATCCCAAGTGATCGATCAGTTCTATGGATTTTAGCGAGCAAACAAAATATTGTGGAGATTCTTATTTTTTTTTAAGAAGCTCAGTTTAAATTATTTTATTCTTTCAAGATAGTTCTTGTTCAGTGGTTTATAAATGAAATATTGTCAGTACCTGCTTCCCTCCTATTTGTTTTTATTTTTAAGGTAGAGCTCAACTGTTTAAGGTAATATCTCTTAATTTCCCTTTTAGATTCCAATTTTACTATTGGATGTAAGGATAATCATAAGGGACCTGTTTAAATATAATAGGAGCCCTTACGTTTTCTTTAACGTGGGTTCTGCTGAAGTAAAGTTTCATTGGTAATTAATGGATGACAATGTCAAGGGCTTATTTAAAGCTTCAAAGCTTATTTAATAATGAAGGGTTTTATTCACTACTTCGTTTCATTTTGTACTCCTCACATAAATACTCTTACTGGATGTAAGCATAATCATAAGGGACCTGTTTAAATATAATAGGAGCCCTTACTTTTTCTTTAATATGGGTTCTGCTGAAGTAAAATTTCATTAGTAATTAATGGATGACAATTTCAAGGGCTTATTTAAAGTTTCATAACTTATTTAATAATGAAGGATTTTATTCTCTACTTTGAAAGGAATATGCTCCAGGTGCGGTCAAAAAAGCTCAAATAGTAGAATATACTATTTTATTGAGCCAACGTTTCGCCCCACGTTGCAGGGCTTCGTCAGGGCTATTTTGACGGCAGTCAAAGCAAAAATTTTTTTTTTTTTTTTTTTTTTTTTTTTTTTTTTTTTTTTTTTTTTTTTTTTTTTTATTTTTTTTTATTTTTTTCTTTTTTTTTTTTTTTTTTTTGTAAATATTGAACTTAAACCCAAGAACCAATGGGGCTTGGAAAGAAAAAAAAAAGTTTGTGCTTTTAGGCAGTATAGGACTTCAATGGGAGTCGGCCGAAAAAAAAAAAAAGTTTGTGCTCATGTTTTCTTAAGT
>NW_027116161.1:548688-553309 GCF_000696795.3 Halyomorpha halys
AGAGACAAAAACTTATTGGAGGAAGAAGGGGCAGTTTGAAATAGGTTCTCAAATTTCCCACATTTTAAGTTTTAAACTTATTAACCTCCTCTGTAGCAAGATCCCTGGAACCGAAAACTAAAACCTCTCCTTGGCTCCCAGTTAGTGCTATATTGTTTTTTATGATAACCAGTTTCTTCCTTTCATCTATGTATTTATCATCAAACCTTTTTGGTTACATTTTGTACCAACTTTATGATTACTGAAGTTTCAAATGTAACAGATTCCAAGTCTCATAGAATCATAGAAATTTTATTCTAATTTCTGCATGATCTAGTGTAATGCCACATTTACCAGACAAATGACTAATTGAATAGTTGAATTCCATACCTTCTGTATCTCACCTAGTTTTCTTCTTATATAAGTGAACTTGTGTTGGAATGAGATAGCATTTACACCTGAACATTTGATGTTGACCATGCTACATGAAATCACCTTAGTGACTTTAGACAAATTTAAAAGGTAAGACAGTTAAATTAAGAGGGGATAATGATAAGAATATTTATGGGCCCATAAATTTCCCTGCTCTTGACTATTTACAAATGATTAACTTGGTGGTCTATACTTTATCTTCTCGACCATTGTTGAATAAAATCAGTAATGATGAAATTAAATCATATATCATTCTCTAATTGTTTTAATATAATCAAGAAAGTACCAGTTCACAAACCAACTAATGTGGGTAGGTTGGCTGTTTCGAAATTAAGGCATAAAACCAGTTGGTTGTCAGCACCTGATCAAGAGTTGTTAGCTACTTGTCAGTCAATAAATGTGATATAATTTATAAAAGAAATATTTATGTGTGCATAACTCACGAAGTACATGTTTTAAGGTAAATTATATAAAAATCCAAAGGTCATTACATTTTCTAGAGAAAGAAAATCATTCCAATCTGAACAAAATTAGCAATATGGTATGAAAGGTAGTATTTTAATCAAAACAAGTATTTTCATTTTTAGCTACTCAAAATATGTAATGAACGAAGACAATTGTAATAAATTTATTGTAAGTTTGGACTATCACTTATAATTGTATCTTAGTTTGTGGGTTCCTTGTATTTACAGTGGATAACCCTAATTGGGAGACACATCAGATAGAATAAACTCTTGATATGTAATCACAAACTGATTACCTTCACTTTATCTCTAATTAAAAAAAGGACGCATGCATTTCATGCTTAAAATACGTGTTTTTAACTTATCGATCCCCCAATCATCCCTCACATGATGTACTGATTGTATCATGATCTGCAGAACATAACCCAGAATGTGATTTTATACCTTTCAACAACAAAAAAAAAAATATTATAATGTAAGTAGACCATAGTTCCATTCTCAACAGAAAATTAGAAAAGTGAGGTTTTGTGGTTTTTGGAGCATCACAAATTGCACCTTGATAAAGCAAATAAAATTCCCTTTAAGAAATGTGGGTTGCCTTATCTAAAACTATTGCAAAGGGCCTTATGAGTGCCTAATAGCAAAATGTTTTATTAAATCACACTTAACTAGTGAATATTTTTGTCTGTCCCTTGTTTGGCTAATGATAACACACTTCTAGTAAAACCTCTACATTTAATAAGCCTTAATTTCATATAAATGAATTGGAGGGATCTTATGAGATCGGTCTAGACTTGCTAATTACTTTTTTTTTTCCTATGCCACTGGAAGTGGGCTATTACACCAGTTTCCCTCTCGCAGCCCAATACAATTTTACTTTTACTTTTAGTTGGTCTGCATCCTGTTGAAGGTCTTCTAGACCAATAGATGTTAAAAGATGGTCTTCATCCATGTCTCCCATGTTGCATAGAGGATATTTTGGGGAATCTACGATGTCAATTCGATGGAGGTGTTTTTTAAGCAGATCATTTCCTGTTACTAGGCAAAAACAAGCCATTCTCTCAGCTCTGCTAAAATTGCCGGGAATTCGTTTATCCTTATGCAGTAGACTCTCCCACTTCTTTCCTTCCGCTTGAACTTTATGTCTAGCACTTGTTCTGTCCTTACAATAAGAGCTTATTATTTATTTTACTGTTCTGTAGGAAAGTGGTAGAAGGCTGGTTCTCGGCACAACCTAGCTTAGCCAACTTGTCAGCTTGCTCATTACCATTTATACCAACATGGCCTGGTATCCACTGCAGAGCTATAACCCTTCCTCTTTTCTTCATGATAGCAGCCATGTTTATCCGTGGGTGACCCTACGGCACCTGGTGTTGTTAATTTTTGTATTAGGCTTGGGAGTCGCTGAAGATTACAGTGTTGTCATTGCATTCAATAGTGGCTTCCATTGCGAAGCAGATAGCTTGCATTTCTGCATCATAATTATCACATGTTCTCTTATGTTCTGCCTTTCCTTAGTTGGTAGGTCTATCTGGTGAAGCATTTCCTCATCTTTTGAAAGAAAAGTGCGATGAGACCTCAGTCATTCATTCGATTTACGATAATCCAACCAGAGTTCCTCTCGTCGCAGAAGCTTTTCATAAAGACACAGAGCAGATTTCTCCCTCCTATCCTGTAGTGATTCAAGACCTGCTTGGAGTTCCATAGCTGTTATGGGAGTCGATTTCACACCGCCAGTGATTATGCATTAGGCTTAATCTTGAACTTTGTCTAACTTTCCTAAAGCTGCTTTGTAGGAGGTTATTAAAAGTTCAGCTCCATACTCCAGATTAGGCAGTACGTATGATTTGTAGGCCGTATTAAGCACGTCTTGGGACGCTCCCCATTTAGTCCCTGTTCATCAGCCTTTTCATCAGCTTCAATTTTGATTGTCCTTTCTGAGTTGCTTTATGGATTTGTCTAACCAGGTCAGCTTAGAGTCCAGCGTGATCCCTAAATAGCATGCTTTATCAGTTCTGGTTAGTTCTTCGCCTTCAAAGTATAAATGAACCTCATGTTTTTTTGTACTAAGGCTAAACACTTGAAACACAGTTTTTCGTGGATTAACCATCATTCCATTTTCTTTCACCCAGTCGTGTAGCGTGTTCATTACTGTCATGACATGACTTGTCTTCTTTCGAAGCCATTTTTCACTTCCTGAAACCCGCCTGTCTGTCTGAAAGGAGTTTTTTTGGCTCAAGATATTCTTGTTGACGCTCTATAACCATTCGTTCAACCAGTTTGCAGAATGTGCTCGTGAGAGAGATAGGCCTGTAACCGTTGATATCGTCAGCTGGTTTTCCATTTTTTAAGATTGGTAGCACCTTAGCTTTCTTCCATTGAGCTGGGACATGGCTTTTCCACGTAAAATTTATGAATCTTAAAAGGATGCCTTTAGTTTTCTCTCTCAAGTTTTTCAAGTATTCAGGCAATCAACCGCCTGGACCAGCACTCTTCCCTATTTTTATTTTGCTCAGGGCAACATCCAGTTCCAATTTTGAAAAGGGTGAACAGAATAGAATGTTATCATCTAAATTTAAGCAACCCGGATTCTCTAATAAGTCTTGGTTTTTAATATTTTCCGGGAGAGTAACATTAATGACCTTGCAATAGTTCTTGTAAAATACTTCAGCTATATCCTGTTCTACATCGAAAAAGACTCTCGCGCAGGGCATAGTCTCATCACTAAAGTCAAGAAAGCTAATTTTTTTTTTTCAAAGATGTACAAATACGAATTTTTACAGTATTAAATTGGAAGTGGTCGAAAAAATCATATGTACACTAACTTTCGTTGATATTGACTTGGCCGAAATATTTTTCGTTGGTTAGTTTAAACCAAAATAACAACAACCAATAAAAATTCACTTTTTCTCAGTGTCAAAATAACGTCTGAAAGATTAGGTCTTCGGCTCACAAATGTTTGATGGTAGAACCAATAACGGTGAATTTGTTTATAGGTATTTGAGTGTAAGAAACCACACTAATCATGATTAGACACATTTCATTTTGGAATTTTTTTTTTCACACTTTCCACCACTGTGGGGCACCTGAAATCAATGAGACTTTTTAGGCCTTGTTTAGGTGACCTCCTACATATTTTTGGAACTACGTGGGCAGCTAAACATTCAATAATCTTTATTTGATTGGAATACGTCTGCCTTGAGTACCCTAAATTGAAATGAAACGAGTTTCATGCAGTATGAGAATACAGCATTGCGGCCTTCAAAAAATTGGGATTTTCTTTTGCATTCAAGGTCTCAGTGATATATAATGAATTTCCTGATCATCTTATGACAGCATTTAACCTCTTCCTAAAATCGTATTCAATAGATACCCAATTCGTTCACCATGCATCATATCATTATGACATTAACTCGATCCCAATATTTTCTAAAAAGTAAAATCTGCTGTACCGAAGATTAAATATGATTCGTCAGGAGCATGTCGTATCTTATTAATCGAACTTACACAATGTGTCCTTAAGGAAATTTTATGAGTTATAATTAATAAATACGGATTGGCATGTAAAGAGGTTAATAGAGTGCCCTTATTGATCGTTCAATAAATATTCGAAAGTTTTTAATTGGAATGGCTTATACATACAGAAGATCATCATCATGGGTGTTACAACTCATAGCTGAATCTTGGTCTCCTCAATCTCTCTCTCTCTCTCTCTCTCTCTCTCTCTCTCTCTCTCTCTCTCTCTC
>NW_027116161.1:553420-553918 GCF_000696795.3 Halyomorpha halys
CTCTCCCTCCCCCTCCCTCTCCCTCTCCCTACGGGGACTACGTCCGTATCATTGTGTATGATGGCTAGTTCTGCATACCGCCTTTCAAAGACCAGCAGCTTGCTATCATCTGTTTTGGAG
Source organism: Halyomorpha halys (assembly GCF_000696795.3). Lineage (NCBI taxonomy): Eukaryota > Metazoa > Arthropoda > Insecta > Hemiptera > Pentatomidae > Halyomorpha > Halyomorpha halys. The sequence goes on from NW_027116161.1 coordinate 553,541, forward strand.
AAGCTTCGCGTTTCCGGTCCATATGTAAGGACAGGACGAATCAACGTCTTGTACAGAGTAACTTTTGTTTTCCTGGAGATTAAGCAATTACTTAAATACCACTGCAGGCCAAAATAACTTTATAACTATATAAAGTTATAAGAATAAACTCTGATCTTACTGTAAGAAAGTGGATTTTCGTACAATTGCATCTTTTTGTTCCCATCTTCAAACTCAGCCAAATCTCGACAGAAAGTTCAATCAAGATAAGAATAGTAATTTTACACTGCTGGATATTCAAGTTTTTTTTTTTTTACAAATACGAAATTGCAATTTGTTCATTTTTTTAGTTTTAATTATAAAATCCCCGGGACTGCTTTACAAACTCCGTAAATTCTT
>NW_027116161.1:554253-556325 GCF_000696795.3 Halyomorpha halys
TCCTAAACTCTCCAATCCCATATCACAATCCTCGAAGAATGGTGTCGAAATTGGAGGATAAAAATAAATTCCAACAAATCCCATAAAATCACATTTACTCTTCGTCGTAAACCTGCCGATTGCCATACAGTATACTTTAATAATGTGGCTCTTACCCCTGTAGAACAGATTCGTTATCTTGGACTATATCTTGACAAACGACTAACCTGGAATCCTCACACAAGACTAAAAAGACAGGAAACTGCACGCAGATTCCGACTATTACAGCACTTAGTATACAAACGGTCTAAACTTCCAACTCATTACAAAAGACTGATATACATGCCAATAATAAGGCCCATCTGGACATGTGGAGTTGAGCTTAGGGGCTCCACTAAACCTTCGAATTCCTCTCGTATTCAATCTTTACAGTCCAAAATCCTTTGTAAAATCCTCAATGCTCCTTATTTTGTAACTAATAAAACCATCCATAAACACCTAAATGTTCCTTATGTAACCGATCTAGCCCGAACCCGATATTATTCCTTCCATAATAAACTCCCTAACCACCCAAATCCACTAGTTTCCAACCTTGCTTCCTCTTCCATTCCTGGCAATCCTCCGAAGCGCCTGAAAAGAAGATGGCCTCGTGACCTTATATTGTGAGCTGTTTTTAGAGTTCTACTACTTGGCAGTTTCTCTACATCCTGTATCATATCATTATGATCAAATTTACTTGTTGTATTTTTTATACAGTTGTAAATATCAATAAATAAATTAAAAAAAAAAAATTATGAAATCATAGTTTCATTTTCAAATATGTCTCTGATTCATGAAAAAAAAAAATAGTAATGTCACGAAACTAACTATTCCTTTAGATTATTCATGACACGAGCTCAATTATCCCTAACGCGGCTACTAAATCAAGTTTGGGCCTGTAGTTACCACAATCTGCGGGAGGTGAAGACAAACTAAATTCCTTCTTAGCAACAGGCCTGTTAAAATATCACAAGTAGAAATCGAATTTCTATGGTATTAGTTGTGAAACCCGTTTTAAAACTATTACCTATCCGAACCAAAACCTATGGAATAATACATTGAAATTCACGAAATTAGATTTTTTTTTTTTGCCTATCTTAGTTTTAATTTTTTAGAAATTAGATCATTTCGATTTTAATTGCATCAAATTTAATGCTTGAACGAAATTTCCCATAGTATACACTTGCCTCAATGCCAATAATTATTTACTATATTTTTCTTATTAAATTTATATTTTAGAATATAAAAATATGAGGAGAGTCAAAGCATTTTTTTACTCAATGTTGACAAGTGAAATAATCGGTACTCAAGAAAACCTTATGAGTACAGTGAATTCATACCCAAACCAGTTTGAATACAATTATTAGTAATCAAGACTGAAATAGTAATCGTACTCACCATTCTGTGCTTTGAGTACACCTCGTTAGTTTGAAACAATATTTTTATTTTTTTGATTTAGCTAGTTTTATAAGAAGAAATGAGTGTTGGGGAAAACTTTATTTCTGTTCCAATTACTCACTAACTACTGTAATTTGAAATTGGAAATCAAAATCAGATCCCTGAACTATTTATTTTATTGATTTGAGTTTATTCTTAGAACGCTAAAACACTCTTTTTAAATCAGCGTGAGTGGGACGAATTTACATCAAAAGTAGGAGTCGTTGGGAGATAATGCTCCGTTATGGGTGTTGACGGTGAAAGGGGGGACTCTTGAGGGATGTGTTGGACATAAATCTATTCATTGTGTATTCTTACATAAAATGCCACTGTAGCATACTGCTGCTACGAGTATATATTAGCCCCAGAATCAATTATAACTACTTAGCAGATGCCATCATTGATGGAGGGGCAAAGAGCCATTACAGCCTGACCTGGTGCCATCTAGCGGCCAAAAAGCGGTCTATTATTCTAGAATCATGTGTCACATTTTAATTTGTGTTAATTTCTTGTAAATATTTTGAATTTGCTCATTTAAACCATGTCAATCATTATTCGAAATAATAAACATTTTTTTAAATATCTTTATTGAAATTTACAACTGTTATTACTGAATT
>NW_027116161.1:556390-558409 GCF_000696795.3 Halyomorpha halys
TTGTGATTCAGTATATTCTTTTTGGTAAAATTAATTAATATTAAATTAAAATGTTTACAATTTTAGTACTATTTATATGTATACATATATATAATTATACAAGAATACTGAATTGAAACATTCAGTAAATTTGATCTCAGTTATAATGGAGTGATATAGGCGTGCAGAGAAACTACCCGTTCGTAGAACTCTAATGATGTTTTTACATTAGCAGGTCTCATGACCATCTCCTTTTCAGGCGCCTCAGATTGTCTTGAATAGAAAAGGAAGAAAGGTTAGAAACTAGTGGGTTTGGGTGGTTAGGGAGTTTATAATGGAAGGAATGATATCAATAAGGTCTTTATGTATGATTTTATTTGTGACAAAGTAAGGAGCATTGAGGATTTTGGATTTTATGGATTGGATACGAGAGGAATTCGAAGATTTAGTGGAGCTACGAAGCTCAACTTCATATGTCCAGATTGGCCTTATTACAGTCATATAGATCAGTCTTTTGTAATGATATATAAGTTTAGACCGTTTGTCTAGTAAGTGCTGTAATAGTCGAAATCGACGTGCAGTTTCCTTTCTTTTCAGTCTAGTGTGAGGATTCCAGGTTAATCGCTTGTCCAAATTTACTTCAAGGTAGTGGATCTGTTCGACAGGGGTAAGAGTAACATCATTAAATGAAACTGTAGGGCAGTCAGTAGGTTTACGACGAAGGGTAAAGGTGATTTAATGGGATTTGTTGGAATTTATCTTAATCTTCCAGTTATGACACCATTCTTCGAGGGCTGTGATCTGGGATTGGAGAGTTTGGGATGCAATTAAAGGATTATTATTAACTGCGAACACACATATGTCATCTGCATACGTGGTGAGGATAGTGTTAAAACAAATAATGAGAGTTTTCTGATCCATTTATGGCTTCTCTCTGACATGCCTCATTGATTCTCAATGTCTTTTTCACGCCCAGAGACACCACTAGCCGAAACTTGACCATTAAAATTAATCCGAAATGGATGCAACTTTCTTAGGAGACGGTGAGTGAATATACATATACTACTGCATCAAATCCAGAAAATTATACCACTATTTTATAAATGAAACTTGCGTCGCTATTTTAGTTTTTGGTTCTTTGGGTCTTTCCTATATCGTTTATACCATTGCACGTAATCGAGGGGGAATACATGCAGGGTGTAGTTCCCATACAACGAGGGGAGTATTCGCCTTAGCATATCCTTAAAATTCGTCAATCGTACATGGAGCGTAGATTGACTATGCACCTATTGAATACGTATTGTCCGAGACATTTTGATTAGGGTTTGTCGGTTTTTGGAGAAAATTATGAAATTCGATCATTTATTTAGGAATTAATAAATTCCTTCCATTAGCAACGAAAATTGACATTATTAAGTTATCCGGACAAATATTATCAAGATTATATGAAGATTACTCTACAGGGGAAGAATGTGATACTCAAAAACGTGATGAAAGCGATATTCAAGAGGCAGACAATGTTTTATTGAAAAATGCTATGGAAGTGGCAATTAATAAATATTTAAAGGAACCGGAAGAAGTGACTTCCTCTGCTCAAACTCTAAGAAAAGAGTTTCTGGCCCTGGAAGCCACAAATAAAATGACAAAAAATTTAGAATTATTATATCAGGGTTTAAAAACGATTAAGCCTAGTTCGGTTGCAAGTGAGAGGGTATTTTCTATTTCGGGGAATTTTGAGAATAAACTAAGGACACGGATAAAGAGCAAATCGATAGACATCCTCTGTTTTCTGAAATCATATTTCATTAAACAAAAAAATAAATAGAATATTTAAATTTGTATAAAAATTGCCCGAAATAGAAAATACTCGGTCCTTTGCTTAATTGTCTTTAAAACTTTTTTTTTTTTTTTTTTATTTTTTTTTTTTTTTAATTTACAACTGTACAAAATAATACAACAGGTAAATATGTAGTATGTTTCATATACACTTGAAAATCTTGGGAAGGAACCACCCATTGGTGGTACTTCAAACATTAATTT
>NW_027116161.1:558842-577272 GCF_000696795.3 Halyomorpha halys
TTACTATAAAAATATTTACATCCTTATATGTGAAAATTATGCATAAACAACGAATAATTGTTTTTAAAGTTATTTAATCCTGGTCAACTATTATTGCTTTATCCTACAAAATTGCATAAAAAAATTTTACTATCAATAAAGTTTAACAGTAAATAATTTCAGTCAAAAACTGATTTTAATCACTCTAAATTTTCTGTTAAATGTTTTTGTTCGAATTATAGAATATTCGAGAAAAAATATTTTTTATAAAAATTCGAAACCGGTTTTCAGGAAAAATTACTATTCGAAAACCGGTTTTCTAAAATATTGGTTTTTGTATAAACCCTAATTTTGATATTAGTGCAACCCACCTCCTTAATTAGTTCCTGGACTGAATGTCTCGACTTTCACCCTGGTTAGAAAAATACATTGTCTGGTCCACGAAGTCGATCCAAATTGTCTTGATATCCATATTACTCCTATCTACCGAATATCTGGTCATGGCAATGGTAAACCAGACCCGTTTGAGGAATTTTTCTTTATTTGAAACTATCAAATATAAATTATGAGAGATAGTTGACCGTGGATGATAAATGAGGAGAAGATGGTTGGGGGTGCGGTCAATGAAACACAAATAAGTATGACTAACTTATTTTAATGTGCCGACGTTTCGGCTAGAGTGACCATTTTACGCTACTACCTATCATTAGGTGCTCAACTTTTCAGCGAGCAGGTTGGTTTTCATGTTTTTTGTTTTCTTTCCCCTTTCTTTATTTTACTCTTTCCTCTTATTTTACTTTTATCTTATTTTACTCTTCCCTCTTATTTACTCCACTTTTATCCTTTTTTCCTGCCCGCGTTATAAGTTTTGTACACTATACTTATAATTTGCTTCTTTATTATCTATTATTGTTACATATATTTTTCTTCAATTCTCAATTTTCATTTTCTTTCCATATTTAAATTTCAAATTAATAATAACTAATATGTTCATACTTCTTTACATTATATAACTTTAATTTTATTTCATTTGCTTAATTAAGTTATTGTACCCACTTTTTCAAATACCTATGTCTACATTTTATTTCCCGCTTCTCTCATCACTTAATTTTATTAATTATATCTTGTAAAACTATTCATTGTTTGTGTAAAATTATTTTGTTTATATTTTCTTTTTTCTTTTTTTATATTTCTATACTTACTGTAGTTATTATCTTATGGTTGTTATCTTGTTTTGTTTTTAGCCCTGAAGAAGGCTAGAAACTCTAGCCGAAACGTCGGCACATTAAAATAAGTTAGTCATACTTATTTGTGTTTCATTGACCGCACCCCCAACCATCTTCTCCTCATCAAATATAAAATTATTAATTTTTATGATAGTTCGTATTTAAGGGTTTAATGGATGCTTAAAGCAGATATGACTTGATTTTTCTTTAATAATTGCTTGGCCAACATTACAGGAAACATTTTTTTTTTATTTTTTTTTTGTATTCTATACAAAACTTTTTTTTTAAATTATTTATTTAATGCAATTTACAACTGTACAAAATAATACAATAGGTAAATATGTTGTATGTTTCATATACACTTGAAAATCTTGGGAAGGAACCACCCATTAATTTAAATTAGAAGGTCCCGTGGCCATTTTCGTTTCAGACACCTCGGAGGATTATCAGGTATTGTTAAGGATGAAAGATTAAGAATTAATGGGTTAGGATGGTTAAGGAGTTTGGAATGAAAAGACGCATATCTGTTTTGGGTGGAATCTGCAATGAATGGGATTTTAAGGTCTTTGTGAATGAGTTTATTTGTGACGTAATAAGGACCATCAAGGATTTTACGTAGGATTTTGGATTGTAACGATTGGATGCGGGAAGAATTTGATGGTTTAGTGGAGCCCCAGAGCTCAATTCCATGTGTCCAAATTGGTCTGATTATCGTAATGTATACTAATTTTTTGTAGTGAATGGGAAGTTTAGAGCGTTTGTATACAAAACTTGATTTTAAACATTTCGATTGTTATTAATAAGCAATAAATCTACACAGGGTAAAGGCAGAAAACGATTTCTAGAACTACATCATTTTTTTTCTCTCGGTTCCTAGGGCACATTGGCAAGGATCCTTGAACAGGTATAAAATATTTTCTAGTACTACCGTAAAACGTTTTATAGGGGTCAGTGAACCCAACTCAGTAGTCAATGTAATTCTATGCCATTGGATTTCACTATATATGGGGTATACTGGACATTTTTAAACGAGTTTTAAATACATTTCTTAAGGATTTGGTTATAGGCTTAATGATTTTAAGCAAACTGCAATAGTTTTGTCCATTGTTTTTTCGCACTTGTCTAGAAACCATTTGTGCTTGCTAAAATTTCTTCTGAAACAAAGAGATAAAGCACAATTCACAAAATATTTATTCTTTAAACCTGTCTAAACTGTAAAGGATAACACTGTAAGTTGTCATCTACTAACTGCTAGGACAACTCGGAAGAGAATATCCGAAATTCGCGATATTGATTTCCGAAAATGAATTATTTCACGCTAAATAAAACTTATATAATTTAAAACTATATAAATAGAAGCTATCTAATCAAACAACCGTGTCTGTGGGGTAGACGTTAATCGAAATACGCGTTTTTAAATATGCTTAATAATAATTAAAACTTAGAATGAAATATTGCCTACTCAAAACATAGAAATTTGATCAAGGTATACCATAACTACATGGTTACTTCTGAAGCCTAGTTCAGATCTTTAGACAGTATAAGATTCAAAATATCACATAAATCATATTTCTCAAGGATCTAACGCTAAAAGAAAATTTCTACCATAAAATTGAAATTATGAGACAACTTGCCGCCTCCCCGGGGTATTGAAAAAGGTGTAGGGAAAATTTTTTGAAAGAATAGAGAGGGAAGAGAGACTCAGCTTAAGATAGACTGGCGAAAAGAGGCTATTTTTAAGGTGGAATTCGAATCAGGGAGAAACGCCTGGAAGAGGAAAGCTGGTAGAAGGAAGGAAAATGAAGACAAGAAGAAATCGAGAAGCATGGTAGCAAGTGGAAATTAATCGAAAATAGCTCAGTATTTGGTTGGTGGTGGATCTTTGTATACACAGGTTTGTGAAGGTTGGGATGAGGGAAATTTTTGAAAACAAGTAAATTTTCTAATGGGGGATTTTAGAGGTGTTGATAAATGTCTGAATGATGTTTTTTGTTTGGTAAGAGGCCCTATTATTTTCCCAAGAGGTTTTCAATTTAAGGACCTGAAAATTTTCGATTGAAAACAAATATAAAAACAATAACATTCTCGTCCCATAAAAAAATGTAATTTTTTTTCAAAAAATATTCATGAAAAATGTAATAGTACAAGAGCCAAAGAGGAGAAAAAAGGCAGTTATCTCACCCCAATTTCTGATTACTTTAGTGAAAACTATGTATAATTAATAATAAAAATTTATGAGTCTGCCAAGTATAGGCAGGTGGAATAAAAAATGGCGGCTGTTTGAAAGCGACAAAAAAATTTAATTTTTCATTCGGAGCTCTTTATCTTAAAAAGTAGGAACAACACAAGAAACCTAAGAGAACGTCATTTAAAGAATAAGAAATTTGCTAAAATATGAGCCCTAATTGAGTTATTTACGTTAAGTAGTTTTCGAGATATAGCTTTTTAAAAAGCAACATTTCATAAACATGTATGGGACGTACTAAAAGATCAGTAGTTAGTGAATTTACTTTGAAAAATTTATATCTCAAAAACCATTTGGCGTACAGATGTCTATTAGCACTCAAATTAAAGCTAGTTTAATGATCTATAAAGTAGTTTATGTTGTTTATTTTCGTAGGAGTAATAGTTTAAATGAAAGTTTGCTAAAATAAAGTGATTTATAGTTGTTCGGATAAATTTTCATTTGCCAAATTTATATACATATGTGAATATCATAAAACTACTACCCCTACGAAGATAAGTGTCATAAACCACTTTATAGTAAGTTAAATTTCCTTTATTTTGAGTGTTGGCAGAGATATGTGTGTCTCATCGAACTAGAGATATATTTTTTCAAATATCCAACATTTTATACGAACAACTAGAAATTAACATTTTGTGAGTTTATTTTGTCAAATATCATAAACATGTATGGAAAAACTACTTGTCCTACAAACAAAGATAAACATAATTAACTATTTTGTAGTAAATTTAACTAGCTTTAATTTGAGCGCTGGCAGACATCAGTACATCCAATGGTTTCTGAAACGAAGTTTTTCATGAATCAAACTTATTGTCCGAACAACTATAAATCAATTTATTTTACCAAAGATCAGGGAAACTACTATTCCTACGAAGGTAAAGGTCAGAAACCTCTTTATAGTCCAATAAACCAGCTTTAATTTGAGTGGTAATAAACATCTGTACGTCACATAGTTCCTGAGATATAGATTTCTAAAAATAAATTAACTAACTACTAATCTTTCAGTAGATTTTTAAGAAATTTCGCTTTTTAAAAAGCTGTATCTCCAGAACTATTGGACGTAAATAGCTCTTTTATGGCTAATATTCCAGCAAATTTACCCCTCTTTAAATAATATTCTCTTAGATTTTCTAGTTTTGTGGGTAGTTTTTAAGATGTAGAGCACCGAATGAAAAATCAATGTTTTTTTAAGGTTTTGAAACAGCCCCCATTTTTGAATCCCCCTACCTATACTTGGCAGACTCATCAATTTTGACTAGTAATTATACCTAGTTTTCATTAAAGTTATCAAAAATTGGGGTGAGATAACTGCCTTTTTTTCTTCCCGGCTCTTGTCATATAATATTTTAGTTGTATTCTGGAATACATTTTTCATTGAATTTAGCCGTACTCTAGTCCGCACCTGATGACGCCAATTGAATTGGGGTATAATTATACACCTGGTATGGATATTAAAAAAAACTCATTTTGAAAGTTTAACCTTTACAGTCATGAGAGATCGTTGACCGTGGATGACTTATACGAGGAAAAGATGGTTGGGGGTGATTGCTGTTTTCAAATTTTTTTTTCTACTAATTTCTTTTGTTAAACTTAACATATATTTTGCTTCTTTATCTAATATTTGGTTACATATCTCATTTGTTATATATATTTTCTTTATTTCAATTTTAGTTTTTAAATTATTAATAAACTAAAATATTCCCATTTCTTTGCATTATATAATTTCAAATTTTTATTTTATTTCCTTAACTATGTTATTTTATCTAGTTTTTCAATTTCGTATACATTTTATTTTCCACTTCTTTCATAACTTTAATTTTATTAATTCCATTCTTTACAATTATTTACTTTATGTCATTCGGTTTATATTTTCTATATTCATTGGTTGTTATCTTGTTCTGTTCTTAGCCCTGATGAAGGCTAGAAATTCTGGCCGAAACATTGGCACGATTAAATTAGTTACTTCAACTTATTTGTGTTATAAATTGACCGCTAATTACGTTCAATTAGAAATTTAATTGGTCAACATTGCTTAGAGAAATATCGCCTTGCCTCAAACCCTAAATCACCAGCTTTTTCTCTGTAGAAAGATCTATTAATTTTTATATTTTACTTTGCCCAGTACATGGTGTCTTCCTCGCAAGAAGTGTACAATTTCCTTGGGTAAAAAAAAACTTTTTTTTTTTTTAAAGTATTATTTGGTGTTTTTATAGAGTATAATTTGCTTCGGTACTAAATCAATATAAATTAGATAAGTGATAATATTATTCTTTGTTAAACTAGTTTATTAAAATGATTATTTTTAATATTCCCGAATGGAATAATATTGTCATGAAATTTACAATTATAATAGGGAACTGACGTATAGAGAATTTAAAAAAATTGTCAATCACTTCCATGGTTACTAACTAAAAACACTGAATATCACACAATGTTTTTTTTATTCAAATAAATTATTTATCATATGAGTATATAATAAACAAATAATAAGTCGCTGACCACACAATAGTGTGAGCTCAGTGTTCCCATTGGACATTGGGAATAGTTTTTTATTTGGAAGTTTTATTGCAATAGTGACAAACCAATGTCCAACTTTTTTTAAAAAAATATTTTTCCAATAATAATATTTTAAATTCAGATCTTTGGAAGAAGGAAATTATCTTTCTTTTTTTTATATTCAGAGCTATTTTTTTTTTACTTTCTCATCATCCATTCCTTTCTTACTGATAGATTATTCCATGTAAACCATAATGGTTCCTATTCATCCTATTTTCAATCCGCTGGTGTTCCTCAAGGTAGTATCCTCGGTCCCATCCTCTACGCCATCCATACAGCTGACATCCCAACGACTCCTAACACAATCCTCACCACGTATTCTGATGACACATGTGATTGCATGATGCTTTGATTGCATTCCAAACTCTCCAGTCCCATATCACAACCCCCGAAGAATAGTGCCGTAATTGGAGGATTAAAAGTAATCCCATCAAATCACCTTTACCCTTCATCGTAAACCTGCCGACTGCCCATCAGTACACTTTAATAATGTTGCTTTTACAGATCCGCTCCCTTGGACTACACCTTGACAAACGATTAACCTGGAATCCTCACACCAGACTGAAAAGACAGGAAACTGCACGTAGATTCCGACTATTATAGCACTTACTAGACAAACAGGCTAAATTGCCAATCCATTACAAAAGACTGATCTACATGACTAGTTGCTAAATTCTTGGAATTTCGTCAGCTTGTACGATTGTTGGCGCAAAAATTCGAGAATAGGAAATTACAATTAAATTGCCATATTATTAAACTGAACATTTCGCGCCGCTCTTATGACGGCACGGCGAGGGGAGCCGCGGCACACACTTTGGGAATCACAGAAAGAAAAAGAAAATGTCAGAGGAACCGAAAACTTTTCTTTCAAAAAGGTAATATGGGAGTGAATTTGAAAAAGTACAATGTTAAGAATTATTTATACAAGATAATAGAAGTGCTGAAGCAGTGTACAGCATACTGTAGTAAATTTTATGATTCATATGTACTAACTTAATTTTAAAACAAAAATTCAAGATCGTATAGAATTGAATTCATCATTAAAAAAAATTATAATATTTCATCATTATATAATACCATCTTTCATTGCAGGGGGAGGACGGATTTTTTTTATTTATCAATTTTTGGATTTTACGAATCTTTAAACATAAAAAATAAATTTTTTATTTATAAAAGGTTATATTTTTTATATATATTGATAACAAAGCTTCAATAAAGAATAAACCAAAATATAATAATTGTTCTTTTTTAAATGTAATATTATAAAATCTATTCATAATCACTGTCAATTTATAGTTAATAAAGTCAGTGTGAATGTTATCTGTTTTTACCTAGTTTCACAATTAATTTTAAGGTTTATAGGGGTATACAACCAAAATATACCTCCGGACACCTTCTCAAGTGACGATGTTGGTTATAGGGTTGGAGTAATGACTCAGAAACAGTTTTTTTACTTTCACGACGATGTAGCGATCGTGAAAATTTTCGAATTCAAGATTTAAAAAAAAAATACGTTTTGAGGTCATAAAAAATAACAGTCTCGCAAAATCTGTAGCTTGTAAACACCCTAGCACAAAAAAAAAAAAAATTGAAAAAATGAAATTACATATTTAAGGTGGGTATATAGCAGGGATGAGAGCAACTTTTCCGCTAAAATCGACTGACCGGAATACCACTTTGTAGGATCGATTTTTCACATTTTTTCGATTTTTCGAAAACGATGATTTTGATAAACTAGCCATGCCAGTGTATAATTATGTGGTATTTAGAATTCCCTATTGAATTCTACTCCCTCCTTTATTCATAGTTCTAATACCCTTCCAATCTTCAAATCCCGTATCTTCGACTACCTTCTGTCCACCCAATTCCGGAAGAATAACAATTGAAAGTTTCAAAAAAGCTTTCTGTATTTTATGTCTTAGATTTTCGTTTATAATTGCAAATATGTACACTAACAGAAATTATATCTTTTCATTTATTATTTTTTAGTTTAATTCTATTTGATTTTTTATCATTTTTTGTTCTTTTTATTTACTATCAGAAGTCATCTTATGTTTTATGAAATGACAAGTTTTATTTTATTTGTTTTATCATTATTTTAAATATTCTGTTAATTATTGTTGTTTATTTGTATATTTTTAAATTCATTGTATTATTTTATTTTATGACATCTTGTAATTTCATCTCTATTTTGTAATTTACTCTAAAGGCTCTAAAGCCTAATTTTAACGCCTGTAAATTATCCAATCGCAGAATAAATAAAGATTATTATTATTATTTTTCTTATTCTAATTTTATTCTTTTATAACATTATAAAACTATAATAACTTTTTAATGACATTAGCAGTGATTTGAATAAGATGTCCTTGAGAATGACCAGAATGGCCGAAACGTAGGATTTATTAAAAAACAAATATGTTGATACTATGTGTATATTGTTTGTTATAATTGATCCCACTCACATTATTAAAAATTATTTTGGTATATAAAACTCCTTGTAGTATTTGTTACAATTTATTATTTTATTTTATGACATCTTGTAATTTCATCTCTATTTTGTAATTTACTCTAAGGGTCTAAAGCCTAATTTTAACGCCTGTAAATTCTAAATTTATTCTAAAGGGACCAATCCCAGAATAAATAAAGATTATTGTTATTATTATTATTATTTAATACCAGCTACGTCTTATTATCATTGAAATAGTTAGACAGGGCTTAAATGACGATTAAAATATATATGTATATATCTTCCTATAATTTTGTTTATTTGAAAAAAAAAATTAAACAGTTCAAATTATCAGCAATAATAAATGATGTATAAATAAAGAAAAAAAGCATTCGATTCATACGTGAAAACCGGGACCACCCGAACATATTGTATTCTTTCAAGTAAAAAATTGATAATCGTTACCCTCACCTGAAGAAACTTCTTATACAACTTCCTAACTTCCTAAAAAATAGGAATTTTATAGCATGCTTGTAGAATATTTGTAGGTCTGTCTGCCTCATCCTGACCGAACTTCGGAAAAACGTGGCCAAAATTCTAGAATTTGCTATAACGCAACTTTTAGTTACACTCAACGTTGAACATAAATTACTTTTGTTAAAAGCAACATAAAGATACGATAATTGATCATTATTATATTTTTGTATTGTATTATTAATACGTATTAAAATTGAAAACTAACTGACACTCGATTCATTTGATGAAATAAAGCGGGATAAAATATAAATATAAATATTTTAATATCGTCCAAAACAGGATGATGAGGCAAATATTGTAAAATCACCTAATAATGAAGATTGAATTTTTTTTTTTTTTAATGGTTTCTTTAGGTCATGCAAATAAAGAATCTATATAATTAGATCGGTGTATACTTTCACTATTACTGTGTTGTTTACGGGATTGCCTCTGGAAATTTTGAAGCAAAATTAAGCGGTTAATTAACTGCTTTGTACATCTTTGGGGACCCCAGGGACGCCTCTGTCAACCGATTTTATTACGAGATTAAGTGGCTTTACCCATCCTTCCGTCGTAAATATTTTCTTGTTTCCTTCCTCTACCAAGTTATACAATGCCGCCGTCCATCGTACATCTCTGATACCCTTCAATTTAAATCTCAATAAGCAATACTCGCTCACGGCCTTCAGACTTATATGTAACTGCACATCGAACCGCAGCCTTTGGTTGATCTTTCCTCATCCGTTCCTTATCCCTACGGAATTCTATTACCTCCTTCATTCTTAGTTCTAATACCCTTCCAACCTTCAAATCCCTCATCTTCGACCACCTTCTGTTTACCCGATAACGGAATTAAAAGTTTCAAGTAAGATGTGAATAGATGGAAAGAGAGATAATGTTTAACATAAATATTATTGGGTGTTTTAATATTTACGAAAAATCTATAAATAATCGACACTACTCCCTGCGTTTTCCTTTTATTTCATTAGGATTTTTTATTATTATTACTACGGTTGGTTTATATATTTTCTGCATTTGATGTGTCAGATTTTCGTTTATACTTGAAAATATGTATATTACCAGAAATTGTAGTATAATTCTATTTGATTTTTTATCATTTTTTTTTCTTTTTATTTATTATCAGAAGCTAGTTTATTTTGTATTTTACTCTAAGGCTCTAAAGCCTAATTTTAAGGCCTGTAATATTATTCTGAAGGGATCAATACCAGAATAAATAAAGAATATTATTATATTTTGTAAACACGGAAAATCATTATTTTGCTTTACATATTTTTTATTTAGGAAGTTTATTGCAAACATCAACTCTACAACAAGGTTGACTTATTGAGGATTTTCTAGCTGGAAAAACTGAACTTCGAAAATTTCCTAGACAAGAATTATACGATTCTGAATTAGAAAAAAAAAATTAAAAACGTAAATGCCACCTTATATTAAAGGCGATAATAAAAGCCAATTCCGTTTTCCGAGAATAATTTGCTCATGATGTATTTGTAAATGAATTCCCAAACGTCCTTTAACGTTCATCTCACTGCTTTATTTAAGTAGGAGTTAATGCCATCAGAAAATATCCTAAAATAATGATATTTTTAGGAACTTTCCGTAATTTATTTTTTATTTCCTCTTTACCAAAAGTATGATCCATTCTTGTTTAAAGAAACATGTTTAACACTCAATGGTTGTCGAAAAAACAAAAGAAGAAATATCTGTCGTTTGCTCTCACTTACCTAATATTTTGCAACCATTAGAGGACCTAATAGCGAAAAGAAAAAAGAAATAAGGGAACATATTCAGAGGCAAAACACTTTTTATGCCTAACTAAAGATTTTTACTTTATTTGCAGCTTAATAATGCTGAACCCCATTTTACAATATATTTGTTCATAAAAAAAAAAAATATTTCTATGACTTGCAGGCTAATTGAATGTCTGAGAAATATCATAAATGGAAAAGAGAAAATTTTGCAAATTTGGACCGCTTTGGCTAAACACGTGTGGAACCAGTAGTTAAGGATGAAAAGAAACAACAATTTGATTATGAATTTTAGGCTACCGATTACAGATTTTAAACGGAAAAAAAACGCTTACCATACATCGAGGATATTGACATGATGAACTTATTGGAGATTTGAAAAACATTTCGTTCACAAGATTTCGAGTTTCTTGTTGATTTAAACAATGTTTCACACGATCAGGACACAATAAATAAATATGCTATGGGCCTTGAAATGAGTAGCTGATTTAAACGTTACTAGATGTTTTTGTGATATTCAAAGTATTTTTATTTATTTAATGTAATTTACAATTGTATAAATTATAAATACAATAAGTAAATCTGTGGACTGTTTCATTTACACTTGAAAATCTTGGGAAGGAACCACCCGTTAGTGGTACTTTAAGTATTAATTTAAATTAGAAGGTCCCGTGGCCACCTTCTTTTCAGACGCCTCGGAGGATTATCAGGGATTGTTAAGGATGAGAGATTAAGAACTAATCGGTTAGGATGTATAAGGAGTTTGGAATGAAAATACACATGTCTGTTTGGGCCAAATCTGCAACGAATGGGATGTTAAGGTCTTTGTGGATGAGTTTATTTGTAACGTAATAAGGAGCATCAAGGATTTTACGTAGGGTTTTGGATTGTAAGGATTGGATGCGGGAGGAATTTGATGATTTGGTAGAGTCCCGAAGCTCAATTCCATATGTCCAAATTGGTCTGATTATCGTAGTGTATAATAATTTTTTGTAGTGGATGGGAAGTTTAGAGTGTTTGTCAAGGTGTTGTACCAATCGAAATCTACGAGCAGTTTCTTGTCGTATCAGTCTTGTGTGTGGAATCCATGTAAGTCTCTTGTCAAGATAGAGTCCTGAAGGATACTGTAGAACAGGAAGGTAGAGGTTTACTACGGAGAGTAAAGGTGATCTGGTGGGATTCGTCAGGATTTATTTTGATTCTCCAGTTTTGACTCCATTCTTCAATGGTTGTTATGTGTGTTTGTGATGCATTAGTAGGGTCGTTGTTTACAGACAGAATACATGTGTCATCAACGTATGTTGTTAAGACTGTGTTAGGGTGGGTTGTGATGTCAGCTTTATAAACCGTGTAAAGGATGGGACCTAGGATACTACCTTGAGGAACACCGGCGGACTGAGAACAGAGAGATGAGTAAGCTAGGTTATGATATACTTTAAAGGTTCTATCAGAGAGGTAGGAACGGATTAAAAGGAAATATGTAGGGGGAAGGAATTGACGAAGTTTATAGAGCAGACCTGGATGCCAGACTCGATCAAAAGCTTTCAAAGTATTAAAAAATTGTTTGAGTCTTTGAGTGAAAATTTTCAAATTTGACTCAACTACACATTATTAAAATATAGAATATTTTTTAGTATTCCTGTGACTGATGCAACAGCGGACAGATCTTTCAGTACACTGAAATTATTTAAGAGCTATAATGGCTAAAGACAGGTTTTTCTATTTACGTTTGCTTTCAGTCGAAGGTAATGTTATTCTATTATTAGATGTAGAAAATTCATCGATGATTTTACCGCATAAAAGACCAGGAAAATAAAGTTGTGTTAGCTATAGTCTTAGAAAGATAATTTTTTTTTGTATTTTATTATTGTTCAAATACTCAATATTATTCTTTTTTGTTACCAAATAGGTTTAATATGTTTCTTATTTTTTTATTTTCCAATTATTATCAATGTTATGGTAAGATAACAAAATTTTCTGAATTTGAAATGAAGTTGGAAATTATTGTAAAAATGGTGTAATATAAATGTTAATAGTTAATTAATAATTAATAATTAATTAATAAATATAAATAGTACATCCACTAGCACCTCGTGCTCCATGTTAGCAGTAATTTGTAAGGAACGACTGTTACAGGGTCATAATCACACTCGACCACCAGATTTTTACCCAATTAAGGAAACCCACTTTAAGAGGCTAGGTGGACCCCTAAGGGTTCCGGAACCCTTAGGGCTGACTCACGGTTACAGTGAAATATAAAAAAATCATCTGTTACAGCCAGATTCGAGTTCGGGTCTTTAGAGGTTTTAGCACAGTGCCTTACTAACAAGCTACTCGCTCATTACGGTATACATTTACATTCTCTAATTTTTTTTTTCTATAAACCTCATCTTCTTGGGATTATTTTTTCTGCATATGCAAATTTCTTTTATTTCCAGAATTATATATCGTTTGAGAATAGTCTACGAAAAGAGCCGTTTTTAAAATACAGTCTTGTCCAGGAAACCACATGTTTGCATGACTAATTGAAAGTAGTAGATGCACTTTAATAACATTTGTACTAGACCATTTTTACTATAATTTGCAACTTTCTTTCAAATTCAAAAGATTTTGTTATCTTTCCATGGCATTAACGATAATTTAAAAAATACCAGATATATTAAACCGTTTTTTTAACAATACTGAGTGTTTGAACAATATTAAGATTTAAAAAAAAAATTTTTACAAAGACTATAGCTAACACAACTTAATTTTCCTAGTTTCGTAAGCGAAAGGTTCTCAATATTTTTCGGTTTGCGGCTCCCTAAATAATCATAATATTTTTTTAGGGCGTCCTTAATACATCAGATATTTTTCTAAACTTTTTGACTTTCTTGAAAAATTGGAAAACTTTCCTTTTTAAAAGCGATTACTCATTTAACCGCGAAAAATTAAAAACAGATACTTACTATTTTCCTTGGGATAATATAAAATATTTAACTTCAACTAACTGTTCTGGTTATATCCATATTGAGACTGGACAACCACCATGTGGTTAGGTTAGTTGAAAAATTAAACACGAATTTTAAATTTAAAAAAGATTTTGATATCACTCCTTCCATTATAAACTCCCTAACCACTCAAACCCCCTGGTTTCTAACCTTGCATCCTCTTCCATTCCTGACAATCCTCCAAGGCGCCTGAAAAGAAGATGGCCACGAGGCTAGCTAATGTAAAATGTCATTAGAGTACTACCAATGGGTAGTTTCTCTACACGCCTGTAACACTTAACTTAGATCAGATTTACTAAATGTATTATAATGTACAGTTGTTAATAGCAATAAATAAATATTGAATGTCTATTGATGATTACCATCATTAAAATTATTAATGGTACGTATGGACTTAATTTTCACTACTCAACTTCTCAAATCTAGGAATAAAATTAAATATAGCGACACTCATTTCTTGTTCAACGTTAATTTTCGAGCGATATTTACTTTTTATTACCGCGACTGTCGAAAACCCAGTTTCGCATAAATAGAATGTTGCAAATGGAACTAATATTCTTAGAGCTTTACCGTTAAGCAGTGAATATTCCTCTTTTACTGATATCCAAAAATCAGAAAGTTCCATGCTACCAAATTTCAAATTTAAAGTATTACCCCAAGACAAGTCAATAAGAGATTCTTCTTCAAAAGAAGTAAGTTCAGATGGAGCCTAGATTCAAAATGGGTCTTGAATCCATGTAAATTTATTATTATATCCTTCAAAGTATTTTTCGAACTTTTTTATAAGCTCTGATAGGTGATTAACATAAATGGATTTTATATTGCACGACGAATTAATTTTATTGGAGGTTACAAACTGGTGCAAAAATTCGATTGTTGGCACCAAAATTAGAGAAATGGAAATTCCAAGAAAATTGCCGAACTGTTTAATTGGATATTTCGCGGCACCCTTATGAGTGCACCGTGGCGCCGCGGGTACCCACGGTACACACTTTGGGAATCTCTGCTAAGCTATAAAATCATCCATAATTTTCTATATCTAATAATCGAGTAATATTATCTTTGATGAAAATTAACGTAAATTGGCAAACCCGTTCTCAGTCATTATAGCTCTTAAATAATGTTTTATCAATTTAAGTTAACTAATAGATCTCGGTTGTTACATCAGTTACTGAAATACTACAAAATATTTTATATTCTTATAATTTATATATATATATATATAAAATAAAAAATAAGATAGTATGATATGGTGAGGGCGGTTTGCTGGCCTATGTACTTGGTATACATTTTTTTTTTTGGGACCTACGCAAGACCCATGTGTGAAATTGCATATTGGAGTAAACACTTTCCAAGTATGATTTGTATATACTGATGATAAATATAGAAAATAATACCTTAACCCGAAATTTCAATCACTAAATTAAAAAAAAAATAAATAAAAAATTCCGATCTTAACGGTTAGGTGGGATCTGCTGACCCAATGACTTGGGCTATATAGTCAAATAGTACTAGAGCCTGGAAGAAAAAAAGGCAGTTATCTCACCCCAATTTTTGATTAGTTTAATGAAAACTATGTATAATTAATAGTCAAAATTGATGAGTCTGCCAAGTATAGTTAGGGAATAAAAAATGGCGACTGTTTCAAAACCTTAAAAAAACATTAATTTTTCATTCGGAGCTCTATATCTTAAAAACTAACAAAAACACTAGAACATCTAAGAAAAGATCATTTAAAGAAGAGTAAATTTGCTGAAATATTAGCCTTAAAAGAGCTATATACGTCCAATAGTTCTCGAGATACAGCTTTTTAAAAAGTAAAATCTACTGAAAGATTAGTAGTAAGTTAATTTATTTTGAGAAATCTATATCTCAGGAACTATGTGACGTACAGATATCTATTGGCACTCAAATTAAAGCTAGTTTAATGGGCTATGAAGTAGTTTATGACCTTTACCTTCCTATGAGTAGTAGTTTTCATGATATATGCTTAAATAAATTGATTTATAGTTGTTCGGACAATAAGTTTGATATATGAAAAAATTCATTTCAGAAACTATTTGACGTACAAATGTCTGCCAGCGCTCAAATTAAAGCTAGTTAAATTTACTATAAAATAGTTAATAACTTTCATCTTTTTAGGAGTAGTAGTTTTTATGATATTTGACTAAATAAACTCACAAAATGTTAATTTATAGTTGTTCGTATAAAATGTTGGATATTTGAAGAAATATATCTCTAGATCCATAAGACGCACATATGTCTGCCAACACTCAAAATAAAGGAAATTTAACTTACCATAAAGTAGTTTACGACTCTTATCTTTCTAGGAGTAGTAGTTATGATATTCTCATATGAATATGAATTTGGCAAATGAAAATTTGTCCGAACAACTATAAATCAATTTATTTTAGCAGATTTCATGAAAACTATTACTCCTACGAAGATAATCATCATAAGCTACTTTATAGCTCATTAAACTAGCTTTAATTTGAGCGCTAATAGACATCTGTACGTCCAATGCCTTTTGAGACATACATTTTTCAAAATAAATTCACTAACTACCGATCTTTCAGTACGTCCAATACAACATTTTTATGAAATGTTGCTTTTTAAAAAGCTATATCTCGAGAACTATTTAACGTAAATAACTCTTTCATTGGTACTCATATTTTAGCAAATTTGCTCATCTTTAAATGACGTTCTCTTAGGTTTTCTTGTGTTGTTCCTACTTTTTAAGATACAGAGCTCCGAATGAAAAATTAAATTTTTTTATCGCTTTCAAACAGCCGCCATTTTTTATTCCCCCTACCTATACTTGGCAGACTCATATCAATTTTGACTTGTAATTATACATAGTTTTCATTAAAGTAATCAAAAATTGGGGTGAGATAACTGCCTTTTTTCTCCTCTAGGGCTCTTGTACTATATATAATGTGAAGTATGCCTGGTCACGAAACGTCCAGACCCCATAGGCTGCTTCAACAAGTGATTTCCGATTTGTTGAAATTGTATTATGGATTGGGGTCTGGTGGAGGAAAGGTTAAGTGAGGAAGAGGGTAAAGCGGGGAACGGATAATAGAGGTTTCATCATATCATTCAAGCGTGACATTTACGTGTCCTAGGGCAAATCCAGGTGACACCGGAACACGTTGCCTAAAAGTGGAACGTCGAGTCACGTTAACTATGATGCGACTATAATAATAATAGTGAAAGTATTTATTCTTATGGTCATTTGTTAGTAAAAATTTCGTAACTTTTAGAATAAGTTATATTTCTCAATTTTTTTCATTTATAAAGGATATTTTTAAAATACCGATGGGAATAAACGAGACCATTTCAAACCGTCCGGTATGGATCGATGTCTATTTCAAACACTCTTTCCAAACACAGAAAGATATTTTTTTATCTTACTGTATAACTGATCGGTCTTTGTTGAGCAGGTAATACGAAAATAAATTCAATTTCTCGTTTAAACTGGACTTAATGTTTTTCTAAAGATTGGAAAAAAAGGTAATTTAAAATTTGTTTCCAATTAAGTTAAAAAAAAAAATGAATTTTACCCACATTATGAACGAAAAACTTCTCAGTTTATATAATTATAACATTAATATCTGTTTTTTAAAAAAGAAATCTTAAGTATAATATTAATTTATATGTTGTAAATATAATAGCCCAGAGAAAAAAAAAATACATTACAAAAATTAAAAGGAGTTTTATATACGAAAATAAGTTTTAATAATGTAAGTGGGATCAATTATAATAAAAAATATACATATAGTATCAAAATATTTATTTTTTAATAACTCCTACGTTTCGGTCATTCTGGACATCTTATTTAAATCACTGCTTATGTCATTAAACAGTTATAATAGCCTATAACTTTTTTTATGTTATTAGCTTATTGTTATTATTATGTAACTTTATCTAAATAAAGTGATTGATAAGATCGTAATAGATAGTGTAAATTGAATAAAATTAGAATAAGAAAAATAATCGATTAAAATAATAATAATAATCTTTATTTATTTTGGGATTTATCCCTTCAGAATAATTTACAGGTGTCAAAATTAGGCTTTAGAGCCTTAGAGTAAATTACAAAATAGAGATGAAATTACAAGATTTCATAAAATAAAATAATACTATGAATTTAAAAATATACAAATAAACTACAATAATCAACAGAATAAATAAAATAATGACAAAACAAATAAAATAAAACCACTTGTCATATCATAAAACATAAGATGACTTCTGATAGTATATAAAACTTTTTAAAAAATCAAATACAATTTAACTAAAAAATAATAAATGAAAAGATATAATTTCTGCTTGTGTACATATTTACAATTATAAACGAAAATCTAAGACATAAAATACAGAAAATATATAAAGCTTTTTTAAACTTTCAATTGTTATTCTTCCAGAATTGGGTGGACAGAAGGTAGTCGAAGATACGGGATTTGAAGATTGGAAGGGTATTAAAACTACGAATAAAGGAGGGCATAGAATTAATTTTGACAAAGCCAAAATAACTTGCAACTTATTAATGACATTACTATCATACTATATTACTGTGATATTATAGATAAGATATTCTTGAGAATAGCCGTAATGGCCGAAACTTAAGAGTTATAAGAAAATAAACATGTTGAGACTATATAAATATTTTTTATTATAACTCATAAAGAATTTTTTTAATT
>NW_027116161.1:578768-580352 GCF_000696795.3 Halyomorpha halys
ATTTGTTATGTAATATATAATTTTTTATTATATTTTTTTGAGAAAATAAGGTTACAAAGAGGCGAGTAGCTCGATTGTTTCTGCCCCGCCCTGGTCAATAGTTGCGCGCGCAGCCCATCTCTCCTGCCTTTCCAACTGCCATTTCTCATTTTCCTTTTTAGTTTCACTGTCTCTTCTTGAGCTGTTCGGTTCGAGCAAGTTTTCTTCTTTACTTTCAAATAGTTCTATCAAGATACATTTCTCTTCAGTCGGTTTGAAGATTTGCAAGTCTGCATTTCTCCTTCGAGTGGAGGTTTTGGCTGTTGGCTCTGATAAGGTAGACCCCTCTTATATTCGTTTATAAGCCTGATAACTATAAAATATATATACATTTATTACATTTTATTGCATGTATTACAAATATACATATGATTTTTTTTTTGTAATATTTGGGCTATAAATCAGTATGATTGGTGATAGACTATCATATCAGTGTTTATAGGAAAATTAAAAACAATAGGAAATGATTCCATTTATATTAAAAAATATACTAGAAACATCTTTTTACTAGCTAACTAACTTTTTATTTTTTGTATTTTGTTTTTATTAAAAGGAGAAGAAATAGTCATTTAAATACAGTTATCAGTTACAACGATACTTTGTTTCTACCGGTGCTCTTACCGGTTTAAAGAATTCATTGATATATTCATTTGAATTATCATTTTCATGGAATTTTCAGGTCTTATTAAAAGTAAATAACTCAACTTTAGAAAGTTTGTAAATATTCTTTTCAATTATACAACGATAAAAACGCCAACAATTAGTGATTTTGGAATCAAAATTGGCAAGGAAATTAATGCTTGGTAACTTTGTCAGTTTTTGTTGATATTGTACAATAGTGAGATGAGCCAAAATAATTGAAAAAACCGAATATAATTTATTCAAAGAATTACTATCTCAATTATATTTTATATATATATGTATATTTTATAAATGAATGCACAACGAATGAATCTTGCTATGAAGTATTTAATAGAGTTTCATGTGATGGTGTATCCTGACTTAATTTTATGACTATCTAATTACTCTGTGTTTATTTGTTTAGGAATGGATTGATAATAAGCTCAAAATGTGATGTAGCTTTTAATGTATTACTATGAACATTTAACGTACTAGGCAGGATGAGACGCAATATAGCAGTGTAAATTATCCTTTTAAAAACAATTATTTTTACTATTTCGTTTACTATCACTTATTATCAAAAATTTTTCAAATTTACCGGGAAAGCTAAATTGGGTCATTTAAAAGGATGGTTTATTTTGAAAATGAATCCTGGCATTAATCGTTTTAATTTTCATCAGATATTTATAAAAACACACAACTATTCCACACTCGCACATGTGTGAGTGTGTGTATGTGTATTTCAATAATCCGGATATATGGTTCTTAGTGACGGATTAGTGGAGTTATATTTAAAAATAAATGTAAACCTTATATCAAATTTCAAAACGGTATTTGAACTTACATGACTAACTGACACTAGCAGGGGTTGTCCTTTTTCAAAATTTTGGTGCTTTATATTTTCGCCTATTGCACAAGAATCTC
>NW_027116161.1:581605-587537 GCF_000696795.3 Halyomorpha halys
ACATAATGATAATGATATGATACACCATGTAGAGAAACTACCCACTAGTAGAACTCTAAAAACATTTGACAATATAAGGTCACGAGGCCATCTTCTTTTCAGGCGCCTCGGAGGATTGCCAGGAATGGAAGAGGAAGCAAGGTTAGAAACTAGTGGGTTTGGGTCTTTACAAAGTTAAATTATAAAAAAATTACTTAAAATATTATTTATAGTTTTTGAATAATATTCATAGTGGTACAGGTTTTAATTTTTTTAATGCATACTATACAAAAATCAAAATTTTGGAATTTAGCCCAAACAGTGTATGACGTGTAATTTTGTGCAAAATGTCCAAATTCATGGATTAACCTGAAACTGTGTAATATGAGTATGATTCTAATTTCTATTGATATATGGACGAAGCTGGGAAACATAAGATGCAAATACACTAAAATTATCACAGTACCTGAATAAATATTGGTAGATTTCCTAACTGGTTTAACCCAATTTCTATTCACTTTGGTAAAAATAGGTTGTTGGGAATGTTATTGTCATAAAATCATTCTAATTTCAGTATGAAATACACACATTAAAATTATTCTTCAATACGAAAGGTATTTAAAAATAAATGTTCACACCTGAAATCACAAATAAAGAAAAGGTGTCTTACCGCTCACAAGAAAGAAGATATTTGATTAGAAAATAATAAAAAAAACATAGAAGCCGTTTGTTGATCCCAGTAAATGCAGCAAAATAACAAAAAAAATTGACACATACTACACAAACATAACTCCGGGTAGTTGGAAATACAGTGAGGTCCATAGTGTTGACAGAGATAACAGAATCTCCTGCCAGGGCACAAAAGTTAGACCTGATTAAACTTGTTTGTTCTAACTTGACGCACGAGATAGTAGAACAAGCTTTTCCCTAGTCATTCCTGTATTTTCTATTCAAGTACTTTCAAACCATGGATGATCATTGGTTGGTCTTAACAACTGTGGATTGAAAATAAATTTGAATTAATTTGAAAACTTTGTATTTAAGAGAATATCCGTAGTATGCAAGAGAAAATGCCCTTAAAAGTTCTCAAAGATCCATTATGTGGAAGAGATTAAACCATGCATAATACTAATAGGTCAAATGTCTGAAAAAGCCCATTTCAAGGAATACAGATAAAAAGAGGTGTGGAAGTACTGCAACATTCCTGACCATCCCTATTAAATTTATTATATATAATTTAGGTGGTCTAGTAAATTAGGACAGCTTAATAAAAAAATGTTGGTTATGTACATTTTATGATGGTTATGTTTACGTTATGTTTTAAGGTCACTAAGTAATTTTAGTTTTTATATAAATTATTTAGTTTATTATTATTGCCCAGAGCTCAAGGTTTCTTTTTGTAAGTTATATAGTTTATATCCATTTAATTATCCTCAATAAAGTGCATTTAATTAGTTGAAATAAATTGCCTTTGATATTTTATAATATATATAGAAATCAAAAGGTAATAATTGGTGAACCCGACGTGATCATTAATATTCACTCATTAACTACACAATTTTGTTTCATTGTTATTCTCAATACATTAGGACGAATAATGAAGAAGTAAACTCTGAGATTTCTGCATCAATACCGACTGAAAGAAAAATTACTAATTTTTGGAAAACCGAGTCAGAATTATGATTTTGTCGTGTAAAAGCTACATTTTCCAATTTTATATAAACCAAAATTACTAAGTGAACTTGAAACATAACATAAATATAACCATCATAAAATCTACATAACTACTAAATTATGTAAAATAAATTTAATAGGGCTTGGTATTTAGAGGAGGCAGTGATTGTATTGTTATCTGGTAGTCGGGAAGGATGCAGTACTGCTACACTAGAAGTTTATCATTGAATAAAAATTAAAAATTAATACTAATCTGAATAAGGTTATCTATTGGATCAGATCATTGCAGGCATGAGAACAAAAAAGAAAAAAACGCATTCCTCACATATGTAATAAAATTTACTGCATCGTAAAACATTAAAACGTGAATTCTTATAGTAACTTATATTTTTATTATATTTCATTAAATTTTTATTTTTGATATTTAAAACTGTATTTATATGAAAATGCATCTAGTAAATTTGATGCTAGATTATAATGGAGTGATACAGGCGTGTAGAGAAACTACCCATTAGTAGTACTCTAATTATATTTCTAGTAGTAGAATTCAAGACAATCTTCAGGTGCCTCAGAGGTTTATCAGGCATGGAAGACGAACCAAGGCTAGAAACTAGTGGGTTTGGATGGTTAGAAAGTTTATGATGGAAGAATTGATATCTGGTTCGGGCTTGGTCAGTTACACATGGAACATTAAAGTCTTTATGGATTATTTTATTTGTAACGAAATAAGGATCATTGAGGATTTTGGATTGTAAGGATTGGATACGAGAGGAATTCAAAGGTTTAGTGGAGCCCCAAAGCTCAACTCCGTATGTCCAGATTGGCCTTATTATAGTCATGTAGATCAGTCTTTCGTAATGGATTAGAAGTTTAGATCGTTTGTCTAGTAAGTGCTGTAATATTCGGAATCGACCTGCAGTTTCCTAATTTACATTATAATATATGTTGAGTGTTATTTAATACTTTTAGTGATATATTTAATTTAATTTTTTAAATTCTTATTTGTTTTTATTTTCCGGTTTATTGGTACATTTATTAAGTTTTCTATTATTGCGACAGTATAACATAATCTCATTATTTATATTTTGAAAGAAATATATTTTTTTTTAACAAAATATTGTTTTTAATAATTTTAAGAAATAACACTTTTACCAGATATTTTTATTGTTTATACAATGCCTTAGTTCGATTGCTAGGGTACTGAAAAAATGAACAAAACCTCATTCTAAAATGGTTTGGTATTTTTTTTTCTCCCAGATTGGCAAAGTAACAAACTGTGAGGCGGTTAAAGATTATGTACCTAGATAAAGACCGACCATTCACCTTAAATTGTGCCGCATAATAAACCTTAACAGATCTAGATACTGAATATTACATGTATTTTTATATTTGTTTTTTCTAATCTACACTCGAAATGTTCCTTTAAAGACAAATTACTGCTCAGCAACACGCCAAGATATTTGCATTCGTTAAATGTTCAGATTTTCTTGTTATTTAGGAATAATTTTTAATTTATAGCTGCTCTACATCTTCAAAATTATTATTTTTTTTAAAACTATTACAATTTCTTATTTGCCTAATCGATAATTTCAAAAGATAATACATATATGGAAAATTTGTTAATGATTTGTAAGGAAGGTGCAATGAGAAGACAAGTTAGGTAGCTACGTAAGAGTATCATATAATTACAGATCTTTTTATAATATCAGAATTATATAATTTTTTCTCTATATTTTTATTGTTATAGTGACGTCGCTATTGTTTATTGTGACATTAATAAATAATTGTCGGTGTAGTAAAAAAAAGGAAACTGTCCATGCGATAAAAGTATTTGATGCATTTTTATTTTATTTATATTTTAGCCATCAACTTACATTATCCCATTATTTGAATTAATGAGATGAGTGTATAAGAAATTTTAGTTCATTTAAAAAAAAAGTTACAAAAAATTACTGTAAAATAAAAAAAAATTAAGTAGTGTCCTAAAAAACTTTTAAAATAATAAACTAACTTCATATTCAGTTTCAGCATAAAAAAAACAAAAAAAAAAATTATTTACAAATCCTCTCTTTTAAATTAAATTGTTAATTTCAAGTAAGAGCGAATGTTTTTGCAACTTGATCGATTTGAAACATTTATGACTCCGGCTTACTTTGTCTAAATTCAGAAGTACCTTTGGATAGACGGATTTTTCCTCTTTCTGTTGATAACAATAAATTATAAAATTTTAAGTTATAAAAAATCACTAAACAATCAGAAATGTTTTTAAAAAAAAACCTAATAGACCTTGTTGAGTCAGCTTGGTGTCATAACAGATCATGTTATAGACATTTTTACGGCATAGACATCTGAGGTTGATTAGTTGGGTTAACATACAGCTATAAAAGATTTTCATGATTGTTGGGAAAAAAATGACTGTTAGAATGTTTGGACTCAAAAACAATTACTTCATGATTTCTTTAAAAACGGAATGTTAAGGCTTTTTAGGGATTCTGAAGATATATATGAACATGTTTTATAAATATTTATTTATATTTTTATTTTATTTTATATTTTCTAAAGACGGGGAAAAAGATGTATTGAGTTAAGAGTAATTTTCTAACTTAAACCAATTCATCTTTTCTTCTTTTTTTTTCAACAAACATAAAATAAAATTAAGATATAAATAATAAAAATTTTATGTTAAACAAGTTCACATATATCTCCAGAATGTTTAGAAAGCCATAGTAAACAATTTTTACAAGAAATTAAGGAGTAATTGTATTTTAGTCTAAACATTCTCACTACGTCTTTTTTTTTTTTCTACAATCACAAAACTCCTTTTTTATCTATTTTTATATATAGATAAATAATAAGAAAAAATGAATAATAATAAAAAAAAAGTTTACAAAGATTTACAAAAAGAAAATATAGGAAGTAAAAGATTAAAGAACAAAAAAAAAATTATGAATTACTATCATAGATTTCAAATTTAATCTACTATAATGATAAAAATTTAAAGAAAAAATATTTAACTAGGTATAAGTATGCTGTGTAATTAGGAACCCAATACAGTTGACAAGCAAAACGTTTTTAATTTCACGTTTAATTTTAATTATATTATTTCAATTTCTTGAGACAAGGTAATTATTTATTAAATAAATCAAAAATTTGTATCCATTTTTGTCTCAACACTTTTATTTTTCACAAGTCCAACGTTTCGGCCATTTTAGCCATCCTCAAGGACATCTTCAATTATAATTTCTTCCTCACATTAATTTAAAATTACTTTTGCAGGGTATTGTGCCCAGGTCATTTTCTTTATTATAAGTTAAAAGCCTATTTTTAAAAAATTTAAAATCATTAATATTTAATTTTTCTTATATAAGATTATCCACAATTAATACACTACCATATAACAAACCATTTAGATATAAATAGGCTTTTAACTTATAATAAAGAAAATGATCTGGGCAGAATAGCCTGCAAAAGTAATTTTAAATTAATGTGAGGAAGAAATTATATTGAAGATGTCTTTGAGGATGGCTAAAATGGCCGAAATGTTGGACTGGTGAAAAATAAAAGTGTTGAGACAAAAATGGATACAAATTTTTGATTTGTTTAATTTTATTTAAATAATTTAAATAAACGTTAAGTTTTCTCTCTCTAAGCAACTTATTTGATTTACTTTATTTAAGCGACTACATTTTTGTTTAATTTTTACTTTTCAGTGGCCTAAGATCATTAAAATCAAAATATTTAATGCATATACAGAAAATAATATTAAAAAAATAACGACTTTTTTTTTTTTATATTCGAACAACATTTTAGAGTTTTCTTATAGTATAATGTAATTTTTTTCTTAGGGCCCATCCTAAAATGTGTTTAATATTTTTTGGATTTAGAATCACAGACAAATAAATAAATAGAATTTAATAAACTAGGTGACCCTCTCAGCTAAAGGTTTGTTAAATTTTACATCCTAGCGGGGAATCCCTTATATCTGTTGCACTACTCCAGTGGCTCCAAACCCGTAGAAGTGTGCGGACCACTAAGCCGGAAATTGATTCATGTGCGAAACACCCCTCTATTCCCGACTTGGGTCCCCTCGTAAAATTAGATTGCTTAAAAGTGCATTTTGTAGTGCATATACCTGCAGGAATATTTAGATAGTACATAGAAAAGATAAACTAGTTTTAACAATAATCCTAAAAAAATATGAGTTATCGGACATTCTCAGGCTCTCGCGACCCACCTGTGGTCCGTGGACCAGCAATAGAGAACCACTGCACTAATCGAT
>NW_027116161.1:587587-599272 GCF_000696795.3 Halyomorpha halys
AAAAGAGAATAAAACGAACCTGTTCGCTTGAAATCTAACCGCCAAGTGGTTTCTGCGCTGAGAACGGCCAAACTCTGAATTAAAAAATACATTACAAGAAAATGATATTTCAAACATATATATTTGAACTGCTTGCAGAGACTAAAAAAATAAAATTTGTACCGCTACAAACCCATGTTGTGTGACCATGCATGACCAACTGTTGTGCAAGAAGGTGATTTGGTCAGAATCACGCTCCACCGCTAGATTTTACACAGTTAAAGGTACTCAATTCAAGAGGCTGGGAGGACCCTAGGAGGGGGCCACATGAGTTTATTCACGGCTATTAGTGTAACGAAAAACAATTTTCTGCCCAGCCGGATTCGAACTCGTGTCCTTGGAGTTAGTAGCCACGCGCTTTACCCCGTGGCCATTGCACTCCCTGCTTGCAGAGACTGGTCTGTCAATATCTCAGGTTAAAATGGGCGAGACATGTGGCTCGAAGCAATCCATCAGGACGCTTTTACACAACAATGAATGCCAGTATTGTTGACAAGAGACCACGTGGGAGGCCATAAACCAGATGTATGGACAGAGTCAATCAGAGGTGCGAAAAAGCTGCCTGCAGCAAACTGAAAAGCAGAAGCCCAAGATAGGCAAGCGTGGAGAAGGCTGGTTTGGGCAGCCAAAAATCTAAGGTCTGTAGAGCCAATAGAAAAAAAAATAAACACACATCAAGACTCAAAATAACATTTTCTTCCTCAATTCATAATCACAAAAACAGTTTAGTTATCTGCACTGATGTATCGAAATCATCAAAATTATCACCGCGTGCTATAAAAACTTTTAAAAAATTAATTTAAAAAATATCCTATGGAAATATTTTATACCCTATGCAAATGTTCTATACTTCACGCACAGTTTTGGGTTTTATCCAGAAGTTACCAATCCGAAATTTCAGTCAATAAAGTAGCCAGAATACGTTGAGCAAGACCTCTCCGATATATCAAAAATACGGGTTCGGAAAAACCAGAGAAATATCTCCTCTGTGGGGGCCGTGGAGGTTCAAAATGAACTTACCAAAACTACCAGAATATTAATTACCAATAAATATCATTATATTTAAATATTAAATGTAGAAACAAAAAAAAAGGCTCTAAATAGCAGCATAAATAAAAATATATAAAAAATTGAAATAAAATGCTATTTACAAACCAAAAAAATAAATTAATACAAAAATAAGCATTAATTAAAACGTAGCAAATAATAAATATATACAACCTGATTTTTTAAAATTAAAATTAATTATTACTGTAAAATTGTAAATATGATATGGAATTCTGCACATTTTAGTTGTACTTTAATTTAAAAAAAAAAAAAGTTTATTTTACTCAGACTCGAACTCAAGATCTCTGACTTGCCGGGCGAAGGTCATCCGGTGAAGTTAGTCATTTCGTATGCAATATTTAATCATATGGTTTGTAGACTGCTGTCCCATAGTAACCATAAGAAAGCGATCGAGCCAACACACAAGTGACTGAGGACTGGAGGACATAGTCTAAGTTACTAGCCTTAAGCCGTACATGTATTGTATATGGGCTTAATTCTAATACAACAAATAAACATCATGTGTATACATAAACAGGAACGATGAAAACAAAATATACATACACATACGCCCACCCATACGTACACATCTTTATCTTTTCATACTGTGACCACAACATGCTCACTTTAAAACAAAAAATGAGGGCCAGTTGATTGTTTTTTTAAGTACACCAAGTCATACCGCTTTAAGTTTACATCTCAAAGTACAAATACTCGGCAAAATATAAATTACCAAACATCACATCTATTTGTAACGCTGAATTATATGCAATATTGCAAGCTCTTAAGTCCATAAACAGAACAAGTGAAAACAAATTCATAATAATAGCTGATTGTATGAGTTCATTATTAGCGATTAAAAATAATAGTAATTTAGATTAAAATAACATTCTAGTTAATGTAATTCGAGAATACTTTTACGCAATAAAAAACAAATATTTATGTTGGTCAAAGCTCACATGGTAGTTACGGAAAATGATGAGATAGCTAAAGCTTGTGTTAACCTACCTCATGTTACAGACATAAACTGCCATATACGGATTTTTTAACGAAGATTAAAGAAAATATGTTAGATGAATGTTTCTAGCATTATCAAGAGTCTTACACAGGTAGATTTTATAAGCGGAATGTGTCGCGAATTCTGACCAAGCCATGGTTTTCCGAATTGAAGGATATAGTAAAGAAATTTTCTAGATTTAGAATGAATCACGGATTGTTCAAAGTAAACCTTCAACGTATCGGAGTAAAGAATTCTGCGAAATGCGATAAATGTAACAAAAAAGAAACTTTACAACATATCTATTTGGAATGTCCTCCTTATCAAAATCAAAGGAAAAAATTTATAAATTTTCTAAATCCTTTTAGTAATGACGATATAAGAAATTGTTAACATCTAAAATCCTGAAGAAATAGGCAATATCACGTAGTACTTATATTCAATAAATAAATATATTTAGTTTGTAAATAATAAATAATGGGAATACAAATAAATATAGTTATAACTAGCTGTATGGAAAATTCCAATGCCATTAAAATATTTTTAAAAAAATTAACCGCCATAGCCGGAAATACAGCAGCATCAGAAGCACACTCGTTTTACAACTTCGAAAGTTATTATTTTTACTGGGCAAAAATATTTTTATTCCTTGGATAACTGATATGAAATGAATGTCAATGTTTATGGGACAAGCAAACGTCTGAAAACCTTAAATCGGTTAAACTGTGAAGAAGTAGGCTTTATGACTATTGGAAGAAAAAGCCCTTTTTATTTAAGACATTAAAATAAAAATTTGGATAGTTTTTTTTTTTTGAACTTCCTTGTAATAGAACGTATTTTATTCATAAACAGACCCAGATTTTTATCTTTTTCAATGTCAGTTCTAGATCATATGATGAACATTAGTATTTTTTTCGCCCTTAAATCCGATAACTCAAATTTATACAATCATATGGATTGAGTAACCTACTTAAAATAAATAATGCTGTATCATTTCGAAGTATTCCGAGTTTAGTAAGTACACATTTGATTGATTAAAAAAGACATTACCTGATGAACTTAAAATGCGGCTGAGCAAGCATTGGACCGGTTTTCTGAGTAGGTTTACTAACTTCTTGCACTGTTTTTATCCTCATCGCCAACTGTTGTGACAATTAAGTACACATTCGATTGATTAGGAACAATTTTATAACACAATAAACACAAAGCAATTTATATAAATTTAACACAAACTAAATAAACTGGAGCACGCGATTAAGGCTGGTTAAGAACTGCCTACACACGGAGAAGGCAATCCACTGTTACAGCCTGTGAAGCAGGGTTGTCCAGTAAAGCCGCATGGGCCAAAATCAAAAACTTGAACGAGGTTCCAGGCCATATTATAATTATATACTTTGAATTTTTGAACTTTAAAGTATCAAAAATGTTAGTAAAGTTCTTAATAAAATCAAAAGTAGTAATATTTCTTTCGGGCAAGTATTTCATACTATTATTAATATATTTTATATATTATACATAAATAAGGAAGATATATAGACAAAATATTTTTAAATTTTAAAATCTTTTTTTCAAAAACGAAGGCGTTTCAAATTAATTTTTTTTTCTAAGCTCTCACAGGCCGCTCAAAACGGTATCGCGGATCACCTCTTTACTGCACTAGGTTTAATTTTGTTTTTTCTTCACAATCTCATGTGTTAATCTCCTTAGATTTATTAAAAGTAATCCTTAGTTGGTATAGTTCTGTACTTTCTCCAAATGCTCTTTTGCGCAAAAATAACATTTAACACACTAACAAAAAAACAAAATTGTGTGTTTAATATACATGTGTATACTCGTAAATCAGATAATATACTATATGAAGTACAGATTTGAACCAGTGGAAAGCTTTATTAATTGACATGTGTTAATAAGCAGGAAATTGTTTGGCGAAAAATATTTCAAGTCCAGGAAGATATCAATGTAATAGTGTTTTTGGCGGCCTTTGTTTTGCTCTATGATAAATTGTTTTATTTATTCGATGTCATATTTTTGAGGATTTGAAAACTAATTCTATTTTATTATCGTCCCTAAGGGTTGTTGATATATTTGAATTTAATCGAAAACTGTTAAAGTGATATTATGGCTTATCCACATATTTGTATTACAATATTGACATTTTGGTAGCGTTTATTTTGTAATGAGATAGGAATGTATGAGTCTGGTTTGGCCTATTCTCTTCTCATATAAGAGCCCTAGAGAAGAAAAAGTCTGTTATTTCACCCCAATTGTTGATTACTTTAATAAAAAACTATGTATAATTACTAGTCAATATTGATCAGAATAAAAAATAGTGGTTTTAAAACGTTAAATAATTATTCATTCCGAGTTGTTATATATGCATATTTGAACTGCTTGCAGAGGCTGGACAGTCAATATCTAATGATATAAAGGTAAGGAGGTGAAGATGGGTGGGGCAAGAGACCAAGAACCAGATGGATAGAGAGTATCGAAAAAGATGCGAAAGAACTGTATTAGCAGTAGGCCAGTCAGTAGGCGTGGAAGGGTCGGCTGTAGATCAGGGAGTTTAGGCGTAGGTTTTAGCAGCGGCGTCGGTTCGAATCCAGCCTTGGGGTTCGACTTTTATTTCTGTGGCGCTGTCACGTAATTAAAACTAGGCCCTCTACTATATATATAGTTAGAGAAGGGTGATTGTAGATAACCCTCCTCCGTACGTCATAAATGATCAGGAAGGGAGCCATAAAACCGTTTGTCAATATTTAGCAGATAAGCTTTGTAATTGTAGAATGTAGGAGGTAAACGTTGCAAACTATAAGAGGAGAGTCACCAAGAATCCTGACAGCAACATCTTATATAGTTGTTTGTTCAAATAATGATCGTTGGGGACCATTGTCAGTATTCTTCCACAAGCTTCGCCAGTATTATTTATAAAACGTAGATCTAAGAGTGTCATCCTATCAGTGAGTTTCTTGCAGGTATAGAACAGTGATTAGATAGTCCTGTATCAATAGCCGTAATTCAGCGAAATAAGTTAGAAGATCATTTCGATTCCACTGAATTATTTTACCATTGGGCGTGTGAGGTAATAGATAGAACAGATTATAGATAGTTCGAAAGTGAAGGGTATGGAGAGATTAAAAAAATAAACACAGCTAAAGTGTGATAATATTAAGTAGTTGAAGTATCTTATGGGATAGTTTTTTTTTTTTTTTTTTAAGGAAATCCCCAGCGAACGTGATGTTCCGCCCCCAGGCCGGATTCGAACCGGCGCCGCTCGCAGATCTCAGAACAATAAACCTAGGCCTAACCATCTGAGCTACGGACGGCCCTGGGACTTTTAAGAGGGAAGGGCAATCCTTATTTATTGTTCTTAATAAGTAAGATGAACTGATGTGTTTTTTAATTCTATTAGGCATCATGACTACCATCTATTATCTTCTCACCGCTAGTTCTTGGATAATGTTTTGTTTTATTTTTTGGCCGATTTTATATTAGGCTTTTTAGGAGAATTTCGGTTTTGGTTAAACGGCAGAAGAATAGATCTACTAGTGAAAGGAATAATTTTACAATATGTCGTCGTAGAGGCAGATATGCTGATCTAGTACTCGGTGATTTCCAATCTATAGAGGTCTGTAGACCACTAAGTCGGAAATTGAATCTAGTGCGGCCCACCCCCACTCTCGATTTATGGCCGATGGGGCTTCCCCTCGAAAAATATTCAAACATTAGGTAGCTTAAAAGTGCATTATAATTCAATAATATTGTGTATTTACCTGTTACAACCTTTCAGCTAACACCCAAACACCAAGAAGGACAATTAATGAAATAGTTCTAACAATTAATCCTAATATATATCACCGGTGCCTACCGCGGCTTAACCCAGTGCTCTTGCAGACTAGCGGTTGGAAACCACTGCAGTAGACAAACGAGAAGACGTGTGGTGAAGGAATAGGACTAGAAAAGTTTCCGTTTGTGTTTGATAAGCAACATTTTAAAAATTCTTCAGTTTGGGTGTTGATAATACAAGTTTTTATGGATTGTTCCGCGACAATTTTGCAAAGATCGGTCTAAATTAAGTTTTGACGTGCATTTGATTTAAATTGTCTAAAAAATCTTCCCCATAATGAATACCGGGCAATTTTTGTCGAGACATTTATATTCTTTCATAAAATTTATGCAATATTTGGGATTTTTACACCCGTTGGACGCTACCCAATGTTCTGGTATACCGTAGTTACAACATACGGGAGAAACCATCCGGTCTTCGTGGTCATGGAAATTTTTATGACCCCCAAAAATGATGCAAATCGTACGGCAAAGTGGAAGTTTAATATATAGTTTTATATGGACATTGTAATGGCCTACTTAAATGTCTTATAGTAAAATGGGAAACTTAAATATCATTAAATAATTATTCGATTGTGTTATGTAATCACTGTATCTGTTTTAACGTCTT
Organism: Halyomorpha halys; assembly: GCF_000696795.3. Lineage (NCBI taxonomy): Eukaryota > Metazoa > Arthropoda > Insecta > Hemiptera > Pentatomidae > Halyomorpha > Halyomorpha halys. Next base: position 594,124 of record NW_027116161.1, read on the forward strand.
TTACATATAGTTCTTTAATAAATTCATCAAAGTTTTGAAGGTCAAAAAAAATAATTATACCTTTACATTAATTTATTGTTGAGTGGGACTCCACTTTATTTTTGAATTGGTTTTTCAGATTGTGAATTGCTAGTATTATTTTTTTTGCTTGGGTACTACAGTTTAATTTAATTAATAGTAAACTGTTCCTCAGTTTTTTTATGTTTTAATTTCTGCTATACTGTTGATGAATTTAGCTAAAAAATAATATAACGCTAAATTAGTTTGTTTCTAACATTCTTTTATTTTAATTGAACAAATTCGAATTTTGTTGCATGAATACTGTTTTTTCCTCCTAAAGGTCTTAATTATGTACATAAAAACAAGTAGAAATATTTCTACAGTTGTAATTCTCTTTAAGAACTTAGTATATGTACAAGCGTCCAGAGGCTGTTCCCCCCGTTGATAATCCGTGCGATCTTCTGGAGAATCCTCCTCCTTGAGGAAGATCAGTGTAAGAGGCGACCTCTCCATTGGCCTTCTGTTCTGGAACTCCGGAGAAAGACCCAAATGGAGGCTTCGCCTTCGTTGTCAACGACGTATACCGTCTCCTTGGAGTTGAGAGAGTTGTTCAATGCTTTCTTCATCTCCTCCCAACTCAATTTTCTCATTCCCAACTACTTCCCGATTCCTCGCTATATCATCGGTGCCTCACCACATCGTGCCCTTTCCAAGACATATCGGCTTCGTAAGTGTTGGCGAACAACAAATGCTTGTCCCTTCTCCCACAATCCGTACTTTTGTTCTTCGAAGTCGCCATTGGATTTTTATTTGCGAGATTGTTTTCTCGTCTAGGTCGCCCTAAATTTGGATGAATATGTTCCTTTCAGATTTCTCTAACGTACGAAACCATTATCAGATCATTTTATGATGAGTAATTTTTGGTTACAGTTCTTTACCGTGGTACTTTTATTACTAAAATTTTAATTTTCAATAAATTGTTTTCATGAAACATGTGTTTCAGTGAAATTAAAATCACAAAAAAATATACATAAGAAATATAGTTCTTGCACACTGATATTAACCTTGTATCAGATTAGCTAAGGCCCATTTCAACGGTGACAGTAACAATTACTAAGATCGTGTAAGCTAGGGCATTTAGTATCGTGGAAGTACTATCGTACTATCAAGTTTTGCGTGTTTGTTAACAATATCCGTCGTAGCTGTATCACGTAACTGCCACTTACAGAGGCTTTGATATTGAAACTTCACACCTTATAACCCCCTAACACCTTTCTCCTACCAGTATAACAGTAAAGAACCTATCATTTGTGGAGGTATTTGAATAAATGATTTTTATCGGATTTGGAAGAGGTAAATCAAAAAATGAATTAGGTGGTGATTTAAATTTTATTTTTTCAGGAAGATCCGTCATGATTTGGTTTATAAATTCGACTAAAGCATGAATAAAATTTACACTAAAGTAAATATATAAAATAAGTAATCACTTATACATTAATATCATATCTGTATATAGATACTCGAAGTAGATATATAATCACGCAGAATCTTCTTACATAAAAATAGACTTGAAATTCTCAGCAGAATATTTGGGGATTACCTAATTTTTAGTGTTGAGGAATTAAATTCTGTACGGGAATAGAATAAAACTATGTCTACTGAAAAACCAAACAATAACTCCATTGTTTTCAGAGATCAAACAGATAAACCGCGGTGTGTAGGTTTTGAGTCTAGACTAGAACTGAGTTGAGAAAATTATTATATGAATTTGTGTAAATAATTCATAAACATTATGTTTTTATTTAATTCTTACTATATTTTTAATTCTTGAAGTTAATAATATTTTTATTTCCTCTATTGGAAATCAAAACATCGGATAACTCCCTTCCTATGTTAGAGAGTATTATAAGGTGTTGTCTGAATTGGGAATTACTCTCTTAATTCCGTGAAGAAGAATGGTTTGTTGACAATTAAAAATTTAATCCCTGAATCAATAAAGGTCCAACTTTTACGTTTATTATCGTTTTGTCATTTCCCTTCAATTTTTTTATAAACTTATGAATACAAAATCGAGATATTTATTGAAGTTTTTCTGCTATTAAGTATGTAGGCATTACATTCTCTGCTGTTTAGGGAATAATTTTTTCGGGGTATATTTTAATTTCTACGAAACATTTTTTTTTTTTTTTTCTTTACGGGGCTAGACAGATCGGTAGACAGGAAGGGTCTAGTGGTTCCCACATGCGTCAGTTAAGGTCAAGCAAAATAGAAAAGTAAAAATTATAGAATGGAATAATTCGCATAAAGAATAATAATAAAATAAAACAAGAAAATTGATATAAATAAATATGTATAAATGTAATATGATACAAAAAATGCTTAGCTGTTAAACTATCTGGAAGCCCTCTCTGCGAATTTCCAGCCGAAATCTAACGACCGATGGCACGAATTGTCTCACAGAACAAAGTGACAAACCGATCTGTTCACTCCGAAGTCTGGAAGAGAACTGAACCATATGGATTCTTACCGCTTAATAAAACATTTAAAGTCCACGTTCTTTATTTGTCTTCATTATTTTTCTTTTATAAATTATCTGTAATCCGACTTTTTTAACAGATTTAAAGTTTAATGAAGATACAAATTAACGTTTGAAAAGTTATTTTTGACCTATTATAAAATTCTGTGAAAAATATGATAACACAAGTAGAGACATCTCACTAATTTTTTTTTCTTTTAATTTTACACTTGAATAGTATACAATAAAATTGATAAAAAATACTAAAAATTGTGTGGTTTTGAATGAGGACAGTTATATATGAGGAGATTAAAAATAAATCCTTACCAATGAAATTTTTTTGAGAAATGAATTCATTCGAAATTTATGTAAAATATTAAACATTGACATTCAATACCCACTAGTTTCTAACCTTGCTTCCCCTTTCATTCCTGACAATCCTCTGAGGTGCCTGAAAAGATGAAGGGCACGAGACCTGCTAATGTAAAAACGTTATTACAGTCAATGGGTAGTTTCTATACAGCCTGTATCACTCCATTATAAACTTTTTTTTTTAATAATTTATTTATTGATATTTACAACTGTATACACATATATACAACAAGTAAATTTGCTGTAGGTGACATAGTGACATGATAAAAACATGTGGAGAATCTAACCACTGATAGAACTCCAATAACATTTCTATAGGAGAAGATCTCGAGGCCATCTTCTTTTCAGACGCCTAGGAGGATTATTAGGTAATGAAGGAGAAGCCAGGTTAGAAACAAGTGGATTTGGGTGGTTGAGAAGTTTATTATGGAAGGAACGGTATCTGGTTCTGGCCAAATCGGCAACATATGGAATATTTAGGTCCTGATGGATGACTTGATTTGTGACAAAGTAAGGAGCATTAAGGATTTTACGAAGGATTTTGGACTGTAAGGATTGGATTCTGGAGGAATTAGATGGTTTAGTGGAGCCCCAAAGCTCAACTTCGTATGTCCAGATAGGCCTTATAATAGTCATGTAGATCAGTCTTTTGTAATGGATTGGCAATTTAGACCGTTTGTCTAGTAAATGTTGCAATAGTCGGAATCTACGAGCAGTTTCTTGTCTTTTTAGTCTTGTATGAGGATTCCATGTCAGTCGTTTGTCGAGATGTAGTCCTAAGTAACGGAGTATTATGTACAGTTGTAAATTTCATTGATATATAAAAAAATATTCAGAATCAATAAATACTATATTTACGTAAAACTTACGTTTCCTGAATATCAATTATTCTATTATATGGTAACGACGAAGAAATGCTTCCATTCCCGATAGTCATGACTTTACATTCATTCACAACCTGTGTAAATGTTGTCATGTATTTGTTAGGTCTATTAATATAATTTGGTTTAAGTAATAGATAGTGTATAACATCCAGAAACCGGGTTACATCGGCTAATTCCGCAACACCTGTGCATACCCTCAGACTGAACCACTCAGCGTTAAAAAGATGTCTTCAACAGGCAGATCCACGTTCGAAACCGGGTTTCATCCATAAACTTAAAATATATTTTTATTCATCTTATTTTTTATTAAAATATGAAATCCTAAAATTGTTTCCTCATCATCACTCGGGATCATAGTTCATTGTATACCTAATATACCTAAAAGGTGAAGGCATTGGTTAATGTCCTTCGATTCACTAGTCATAATCTTTCGTGTGTGGAAGGGATATGATAAACAATTTATATTTCAACTAGATTCCCCTTATTGAAAAGCTCCTAGAAAAACCCAAACAAAATTTTTTGCCACTTGCTATTCTTTCGCTACATTCCTCTATCCAAATGTACCAACCCAGGTATTTTACACCTACAAATCACATATATTATCGACCTGCTAGTTAACGATGACCAACCAGTACATATTAATTAAAATATTGGCTGTATAAATAATTTTATTTAATTATTGAAAGGTTAATTTAATTCCATTTATTCATATTTTGTTTGTTTCAGGAAGGTGGATCCGTCAGGACGGAAGGTCTTCGTTGCGCTCTTGCCCGACTAAGGAATCGGACCCCAAATAATAACAACCAGGTTAGTTAGTTATTTTCATATTTAAAGCTTATACATTAAAGATAAGTATAGCTAATCATTTAATTAGGACAAATGTCAACTTCTACTTCTAACTTGATGTTACGAACGTTTGAACGCTGGTATTATCCTGTAAGCAGGGTTTGTCGGTTTTTAAAACCGGGTTTTAAAAACCGGTTTTTTGGAGAAAATTATGAAATTCGAAAACCGGATTTTTAGTAGAAAATATCGGTTTTCTATAAAATATCGAATTATTATATCAGGCTTTAAAAACGATTAAACCTAGTTCGGTTGCAAGTGAGAAGGTATTTTCTATTTCGGGGAATTTTGTGAATAAACTAAGGACACGGCTAAATAGCAAATCGATAGACGTCCTCTGTTTTCTGAAATCATATTTCATTAAAAAGAAGATGGCCTCGTGACCTTATATTGTAAACTGATTTTAGAGTTCTACTACTGGGTAGTTTCTCTACATCCTGTATCATGTCATTATGATCAAATTTACTGGTTGTATTTTTTTATACAGTTGTAAATATCAATAAATAAAATTTAAAAAAATATATTTCATTAAACA
>NW_027116161.1:599632-601980 GCF_000696795.3 Halyomorpha halys
TGTTTTTATTTATTCGAACCCTTTGCTGAATAACTCGTTTCACTATTATAAAAATATTTACATCCTTATATGTGAAAATTATGCATAAACAACGAATAATTGTTTTTAAAGTTATTTAATACTGGTCAACTATTATTTCCTTGTTCTATTAAATTGCATAAAAAAATTTTACTATCAATAAAATTGAACAATAAATAATTTCACTCAAAAACTGCTTTTAATCACTCTAAATTTTCTGCTAAATTATTTGTTCGAATTACAGAATATTCGAGCAAAAAAATTTGTTATACAAATTTGAAACCAGTTAAAACCGGTTTTCTGGAAAAATTACTATTCGAAAAGAGGTTTTCTAAAATGTCGGTTTTTGTATAAACCCTACCTGTAAGGATTGTCTGTCTTACTTTGATGTGTCACTGCCTTTAACTAAGAAATATTTTAGCAATTTGACGTCCCACTCCCCTAGTACTTACCAAACACCCTCTTTAGCAAATTTTTTTAAAAGTTTCTTTTTCTCGTAATTACTGAAAAAATAGCAGGCCAAACGCTGCCACTACTATAAATTATCAAATACTAACGATAATTGAAAATACAGAGTAGTATTTATGTCATAAATCAATTGTTTTGGCCGTTAAAAGTGAAAATTGTCAAATTTATGAAGACAAAGAGGTAGACATATTTTTTGACATAGTATTTACAATATACACATACACAGAATACTATTACTAATCAAAACAATTATTTTTTAAACCTTTATTATATAATGGATCATTAAAATTTAAACTATAATTCATTCATTTTTTCAATTTTAACTGTTTTTTCCTTTGTATACTCCGTTTTTTCAACTTGATGTTTTTTTTATTATTATTCATTTTTTTTCCATTATAACTCTAAATATATCTTCTCTCTTAACCCAATAATACCTTTAAAAAATATTAATTGCAGAAAAATTAGTAAGAATTATTTCCTGATTGTTGGATACAATGGACGAGATGGAGTTTGTAACCGAGCGGATTACAGCATCAGCTCGTGATTTCAACGGCGCCGGTTTGAATCCGGCCTGGGAGGGTCAATTTTTATTTCTATGGTCCCACTAAATGAAAACTCTACCCCCCCCCCCTGGTTAGAATAGGGTGGTACCTCCGCATATCAGAAATGACTAGGAAGTGGACTTGAAAAAAGACACCAGGGTCGATTTTTCATACACTTAAAAAAATATAACTTAGTTTATTTATTAAAACATTACAAATAATCCTTACTAAGAATAAACAACGGAAAAAAATAGGCTATATTTTACAAAAATAAATATCGACAATTCTTTCCCAAAATAAAGATTATAATATATCAGCTTTCAAGTTTCGGAAAACGCGGTGAAATTGATAAAACAGAATAATTTAAACGTAACAAAAAAAAAAACAGCATCGTTTAAAATATACCCAAGAAGTGCATACAGATATATTAAAAAAAAATTATCGAGTTTGATATCAAGAGGAAAAAATGCTTGGTTGCTTGGAGACAGATAGGAAAATCGAAACCCGTACCATGCCACAACCCCTTCACCGACCGACACCTCAATAATCCCCACCTCAAACTCAGCACGTAGTACCCTGAACTCAATACTTAAAGGCTCAGTAAAAATCTCATCCTACAACCTCAATCGAGGTCAAACTTACATTTAATACCTCATACCTCTCCGACCTACAAATGCAACCTCAGCCGTGACATAACCCAAGATGTGGCCCAAGAGATTCGTACACCTCCCCTCCCCGAAATTACAAAATATATACTATTCTTATTTGTAAGCGAAAAGAGAGAAAAAATATTTTATTAAAAATTTTGTTCGGGCCAACTTCATTGGGTTGCCTTATACACAACATACTTATGACTAGTGAATCATTATTTGTTTATAATCCTGTTAATATGAATAGTCGCAGCATATATATTTTTTTAAATTGTCGCATTATAAAAATTTCTGCATTACGTACTAAAGTTATACATGATTTATTTTTTCCTTTTTATTATTTATTATTTCTTCCCCTACACAATTAATTTTTTTTTCTAGCTTTTTATCGTTTTTTAGATATGCTTATTCTTTCCATTATTTCAATTCTACAAAATTTTCTCTCTTCTTTTTCCATTACACATAAAAGTTTATTTGAGTTAAAAGTATTAAAATTATGCAACCATTTCAAATATAGTAAAATACATACACATAAACCTACATGGTCGTCACCATTTACAATCAATTAATATAAAAAAAATAACACTAACACATGCATACAAAAATTAAAATAAATTAAATAATTATATTAAGCTAAAAGTTAAAAGTAATAAATATTTAATAATAATTA
>NW_027116161.1:602040-604104 GCF_000696795.3 Halyomorpha halys
AACGAATAATATTACTATAATATATAGGAACATTACGTTCCTCTTGTTTTCATTTATTTTATTGTTATGCAACATGTTAGTTGGCAATGTGGAGGGAAAAAAAGTAAAAACGCTAAATTTATTTTATTGGAATATAATTCGGTTTAAAGAAATTAATTACGTTCTGAAACCTTTCCTTGTAAATACCTAGAAGAAATGAGACTGAGAAAGCAACAATTTCATATAACTATTTTTTTTTTATTATTATTTATTTCTTGTAATTTACAACTGTACAAAATAATACAACAGGTAAATATGTAGTATGTTTCATATACACTTGAAAATCTTGGGAAGGAACCACCCATTGGTGGTACTCATGTAACTATTTTAAAAGTTATTTTGTGTTTTAAGAGTTATACAAAATATATAACCTTAACATATATGTTATTTTTATCTATATTATCATTAATTATGGGTTTACACCGTGGGTAACACGTAACATTTTGATGCCTACCGTTAACTTAAGTCAATATCGGAATCTTAGTAACGAATTATTTCGTTTACACTAATTCGTTAAAAATATTGGTTCATTGCATTTCTTTATTGATTAATGTTAACTGTAGGCTTCAAAATTCTATTAAAATTTTTGTTAGAAATAGCGATGTTTATAACTTTCTTTTTTAACATTTTTCAAACATCAATGTTAACTGATAACATTTCCATCCAAACGCACCTTAATATCGTTTGTAAATTTTATAAAATTAATTATTTTATTCGTTTTTTTCCGAAAATAATAGACACTGTAGAAAAAGGTTTTAGGAGCTTTTGTGTATTCCTCCCTGCTACGTTTGGGCGCCATCATTTGGATCAAATGAGCTAAATTTGGTAGCTAAGCTTATTTTCCAAAAAGAAAAATAATTTAAAGAAAAATTTAGCCAAGTCCGAATGTTTTGTTCACTTCTACAGCCTCCTCAAATAGAGTTATAGGGTAGAAAATTTGTGTGAGGATTTAGTAAATGTTAGAGAAGTGCCTTTTGAGGGTCTAGATTGATTTTCTCTTTTTCAACCCGCCTTTCTCGATTCCAGAGCGTTAGTGAAACATTTAAATCACTTTGCATCTTGGTGGCTGAGCTTATATTATATTATATACGAAGATTACATTAAATTTATTATAAATTATAATATTTTATGGTGGCCTTACTAATCTATTCTTCATCAATTTTTATATCTCTTAAATATTTCCATCTTTTTTTTTTATCATATTACCATAGATTTTATTCTTTATCGGGATCCCTCAGAAGTCTGGAAGCCTCTTATTATGACAAACAGACATTTAAGAAATGATAATAACGTTTTGATCATATATATCTATTAAAATAATTTTAAGTTATATAAAAAAAAAACTAGTCAAAAAATTAAATATTTAAATATTATAAAAATATTAATCAAAACAAATCTGTATTTAGAACAATTAGATTTAAAAGTGAACATTAGACATGAACTCATCGATGTGAAACATCCAAATTAGGACTATCCATTTCTGAAATAATGAGTTCATTGAGTTTATAATTTGATTCTTGGCAAAATGTTTTGTTTAAATTTATTTTGCTGATTATTTAAACTATATGACGATAATTACGTTGATATAATGTGGAGGGAATAAATTTTTATGAGTTTTTTTTTTTGTTAAGAAAAATCAATATATTATGTAGTGGATGCCCCTTGGTTTGTAAAGGAGCAGTGACCAACAACTCTGTAAACCCAACCTCAGCCCGAAGACAGAAGCCTAGGCTGCTTCAGGACATTCTGTTATAAATTCTATATTTATCAATTATGTTATGCACATTACTTTTATTTTATTTTTTTTCAAATTAACTTTTATTTTTTCCCATTAGAGTGAAACTGTTTGTTTTGGTCCACGAATGTCGTTGTTTTGATGTTGACTTTACTTTTCTCTTTTATTAATAATTATTATTTTTGTCTATATTATCTTTTTTTTTTTTTAAATTATAATGATATATGTAGTTAGGGCTGGTATTTTTTTGTACTAGACTATACCCCTCCCCATAATCAATTTTTTTTTAA
>NW_027116161.1:604791-605554 GCF_000696795.3 Halyomorpha halys
TTGTAATTTACAACTGTACAAAATAATACAACAGGTAAAATTATATTGTTTTGTAACATGTTAGCTGACAATGTGGAGATTAAACAAGTTTATATTACTCTATAAATAATAAACGTTGGCATAGAAATTATGTTACTTATTTCTCAATAATGATTTGTTGCAACGAGTCGAGCACTCTATATTATGCAACAAAGTGAATCCGCGTTCTATAATTATTTTTCGTCCGCCTAAACTGGTTGACCAAAACGAAAAATGTTTTTAATCTTATTTCCAAATTAAGTACGAAGTTTCTTTAATTTATAAATTTTAAAAATCAAGTTCCTTCTAGTTTCATTTCCTATATTGTTATGTAACATGTTTTCTGACAATGTGGAGAAAAAAATATTACTTTTCATCGGCTTTACGTTTCTAAAGCAAAACCACCTAAAATTTAATTTATTATATTGTTTTCCAACATGTTTTCTGACAATGTAGTGAGCAAAAAAAATTATTTTTCATCGGCCTAACCTTTCTAAAGCAAAACCACATAAAATCTCATTTATTATATTGTTTTGTAACATGTTAGCTGACAATGTGAAGACAAAACAAAAGTATTTGTCATCGGCGTAACCTTTCTAAAGCAAAACCACCTAAAATTTCATTTATTATATTGTTTTGTAACATGTTCTCTGACAATGTAGTGAGCAAAAAAAATTATTTTTCATCGGCCTAACCTTTCTAAAGCAAAACCACATAAAATCTCATTTATTGTATTGTTTTGTAA
>NW_027116161.1:607345-613055 GCF_000696795.3 Halyomorpha halys
ATAATTGTATGTTTTGAAAAATATATAATTTATAGAAATCTATGGAAGTTTACTTTCGTTCACCTAATTGAATATTATTTTGTTTCTGTTATTTATCCTTTATCACGTTGCATTACAAAAATCAGTTATTATATTTCAAGTTCTCATTAAAAATAATAAATTAGTTGATATCGTACGGAAAAATAAGTCTTAAAGATTTTTAATAAAACATTATATACTCAAAAAGTTGAAATTTTGTTCAAATATCATAAATCCTCTTGAAAATTCCAAAAATATATAATATTTTTACTTTCTTGAGACTGGTTACTAATAGTAAATTTTAGCACATTTAAGTTTCGAAACAATTTATTATACTTTATCACAATTTTTTTTGATAAAGTATAATAGTGTAAATTGACTGTCAATAAAAGTTTTAATTTAATATGAAGAATTGACAAAATAGGGTAATTTTGAACTGTAATTATTGACTTGCACAGAATAGCATAAAGCTTTTCAAAATTGATGTGGTTCTCTGTATTTAAGATTGTCCTTGAGGATGGCCGAAACGTTGGACTTATAAAGAAAAATATATTGTTTTGAGACATAAATGGAATAAAATTTATTTATTAAACAAATTCCAAAGATATTAGCATTTTCTGGGGAGCCTTTCGCTTTGTGAGGGGTTCTTAAATGTAAAAATCCAAGGGGATGAGTTCCTCTTCCCACCCTCTATACGGTATCAGAATTCTCATCTCTCCTTACAAATGTAATCTCTCGTTTCATCCCTTCTCAAAGGAATCCTTAGCTGCCTCTCACAAAAATCCTTATTCACTCCATATGGAATAATGATGGGATTCAGAATCGCAACATGGTTTTTGTATTTTATTACTTTTCATATCATTTACGTTGTCTTTATTTTTTAACGTTAACACATTTTTTTAAAATTTCGCTCACATATATGGAATATACATATAGGGAAGTATAGCTATTGTGAAAAATTTCGAATTCGAGTTTTCGACAGAAATACAATTTTTGAGGTTTTCTTAGGCGAATAACCAAGTTTCGAAAAATGGTCTGTATAAGCTAGCTCAAAAAATGAAAGTCGTTCAAAACCGATATTACATATTTAAAAGAAAACCGTGCTTGGGGATGTGACTGCATCATTTTCACCAAAATCGACCGATCGGAAGTGCTACTTTAGGAATTTTCTTTTACTCCATTTTCTCCAAACTGTTGTATTCTTGGCAGAAACAAAACTTATATTCGTTATTATGGCCTCGAGAAACCCTACGAGGAAAAACTTTATTAAAAAATACAAAGTTGTCCTGAACAACTTCATTGGGTTGCTAGTTACGCAGCAAACTTATTTTAATCTAATGAGACTATATGTATATAGATGACTGTATAACTTAAAATATGAAGATGAAATATGAAAATAAATAAAATGAAATATTAATAAATAATAAATGTAATAAATAAAATGAAAATATTTGTTTAAAAACAAATCCTCATTTTTTATGATATTTAGATGTTTTTTTAAAAGGATATTTTAGCCTATTAAGGATTGTGCCAATACGGTATGAAGAGGTGTAAATTATTGTATCATCGGTATAAAGGGACATTTATCTTATTATATTTTTTATTTTGCCTCGGTCAGCGTTTAAGCCGTTGAGGAGCTGTAACACATATCTGTGTGTGAACCGATGATCTAAATTTAAAAATGCTCATATCAATATTTATGCAAATTTATGACTTCCTAAGGTAGCGGAAAAATTTCTCAAGTTCATGTTTTAAAAAAAAAATTCAATATTTATCTTTAATTGTATTTTACCAAAAGCTTTCATTATAACGCTGCATTTAGGACGTTGTAAATCCTGTTGATTAAATTAATAATTCAATTAACTAATTTAGAAAAATATTTTTTAAAAATTAAAATTTTCCTTTATTTTATTAAATTATAAAAATGCTGTCAATAGTTTTTTTAATAAGTCCTAGAGAACTGTTATGTATACAGAGAATTTAAGTAATCAATTCACTCTCAAAAATCTGTTAGCTTCTTAATTGCCCAAACATTGAATTAAATACGGAAATATTGCAGTATGTGATAAATTAAAAAAATCAATGCGCCCTTTATTTACATCCTCGGGTTCGATATTTGGTCTATTCCCTTTTGATATGATTAATTTTTTTAAATAACAATTAATCAAAAAGGTTTTGGGCGCGATATGCCCTCAGTGTACGCCGTTGAATCATGACTCCGTTCATACAAATAATAACAACTGAATAATGTTACTCGAATAAATTAACCTCTAATACTTTAACTCATTTCTCAATTCAATTTCTTCCAAGGTGCAACCTAATAGTATAGCAAAATATGTACTTATTTTGAACTTGAAGCTCATGGAAGTTTTATTGTTTAAAAATTGGTTTTTATTTATTAGATAATTCAATTTTTATACACCTCCGATACATTTTCAATCAGTACATGTTTATTCTGACATGATTTTAAAGGTTATTGCTAAGCTCTAGATTAATTTAATGTTTTCATCTTCAAAACTACAGTGGACTCTCGCTAATCCGAACTTCTCTAATCCGGACCATTCCAAAATCCGAACTACAAACAAAAAAAATGAAGATTTGATTTTGTGTATTCACGCCGTTTTTCCATTCCAGAATTTTTCCATTTTTAAATATTGCCCCACAAACAAGACTGAAACGACAAGAAACTGCTCGTAGATTCCGATTGCTACAACACTTACTTGACAAACGCTCTAAACTTCCCATTCACTGCAAAAAATTAGTATACACTACGATAATCAGACCAATTTGGACATATGGAATTGAGCTCTGGGGCTCCACCAAACCATCAAATTCCTCCCGCATCCAATCTAATGCTCCTTATTACGTCACAAATAAACTCATTCAAAAAAGACCTTAACATCCCATTCGTTGCAGATTTGGCCCAAAACAGATAAGTGTCTTTTCATTTCAAACTCCTTAACCATCCTAACCCATTAATTCTTAATCATTCATCCTTAATAATCCCTGATAATCCTCCGAGGCGTCTGAAAAGAAGATGGCCACGGGACCTTCTAATTTAAATTAATGTTTGAAGTACCACCGATGGGTGGTTCCTACCCAGGATTTTCAACTGTATATTAAACATACAACATATTTACTTATTGTATTATTTTGTACAGTTGTAAATTACATTAAATAAAATTTAAAAAAAAAAATTTAGAAGTAAGATAATGGAGGCTACTAATAAGGAAATATTATGAATTTAACAGTTTTGTCTCTTCAGCTGACAAAGAAAAATAAATGAGAGGTTTATAATGTATAATTCTTACAATGATTCATTTTTTCATTAATATATTTAATTAATTTTTTCAACATCTCTCTTTTCTCAGTCCGCCGGTGTTCCTCAAGGTAGTATCTTAGGTCCCATTCTTTATACGGTTTATACAGCTGACATCCCAACCCACCCTAACACAGTCCTAACAGCATACGCTGATGACACATGTATACTGTCTGTAAACAACGACCCAACTAATGCATCAGAAACACTACAGACACACATAACATCTATTAAAGAATGGTGTCAAAACTGGTAAATCAAAATAAATCCTGACAAATCCCATCAGATCACCTTTACTCTCTGTCGTAAACCTCTACTCTCCTGTCCTACAGTATCCTTTCTAAATACTCCACTAACGCCTGTTGAACAGATTCGATACTTAGGACTACATCTTGACAAGAGACTTACTTGGAATCCACACACAAGACTGAAACGACAAGAAACTGCTCGTAGATTCCGATTGCTACAACACTTACTCGACAAACGCTCTAAACTTCCCATTCACTACAAAAAATTTGTATACACTACGATAATCAGGTACAGTTGTAAATTACATTAAATAAATAAATTAAAAAAAAAAATTTTCATGACAGTTCTGCTTCCTACTATGTTGTTTAAATGCAATTAGAGTCACTTAACAATTTACCGTAGATAAATTATTTTTGTTTCTTTACTAGGATTTAAATGGCAATTCATACCTATTTAATATAATAAATTGAATTTGGTCCGGGTGCGGTCAAATAAAACTCAAATAGTAAATTGGTATAGTAATTGATATTACTCGATATATCTAACTATATTAAACTTTCCTCTTCCCGTTATAAACAAATATTTCGAAAGTTATATAGGACTGTCGCTCCCTAGGGATCTTAGTGTGGCGGGTCCATTGAAAGGATGGTCTTTTGTTGGTGTTATGATCTCTCCTTGTGAGATGGGTGTCACGCCGCTTTACAATTTCAGGCACTTCTTAAATATTGCTCGATTAAACTATCTTAAAGTCTCCTGAAGAGGAGTCGGGAAGCCGTTTTAAGCAAATATTTTAAAAATAATATAGGACCGTCTCTAAAATGGGGTTTTAGTGGGGCGGGTTTACCGGAAAGGATTGCCTTCTTATATTTTTGTTAAAGAATCTTTTTGTGACAAGCCCATCGATCAACATGACTTTTTGTATATGAAGTGAGTTTTTTTCCCATTCATTAATCAGAATTTTTTTGCTAGTCGGAACCTCCTTGATTTTAATTAGTTCGGATAAGCGAGAGTTTACTGTACTTTCATGAGTAATTCAGATCTTTTATGCAGTGGAGCCATCTAACGATTGCTGGAATCTTAAATATAAGATGTTGTCATCGTTGGTTGATACATTTATTTATTTAAACTTTATTTAATTGATGTATATTACAATCTGCCACACTATTGTGGGCAATAGGTAATATTGATGAATGATCACATTCATACTAAAATAAAATAAAATAAGAATGAAAATAAAAAAAAATTAAATTAAAAAAAAGTAGATAAAAATAAATAAAATCTCTCTTAAAATATATACAAATAGAAGAATAAAGAAAATGAACATAATCAACTCTGTGTATGAAAAAAAATAAATAAACTAATAATAAAAATAATATAATCTCTAGTCACATTTACACTCATATATATAATTACATAATCGACCTGAGGATCCTTTAGCACACTTTATCCCCCACGTGTGGGGGGAGGGAGGGGGTAGTGCAGAGCTCAAAAATCCCAGCGCATCCCTCTCGCCGTATCACTGTAGTGAGCCAGTGGAGGCTGAGCAAGTGCGCTAAAGCCGCAAACACATCTATTTCTAAGAATTCTTTTTTTGAAATGGGGCTTTTTAACTTTATCAAACTTTATTTTCGATTATTTCTCGTATCGAAGCATTAGCATATAATTTTTTAATGCTTTTTTGCAAGGTAAAGTTGTCGCTAAACATTTTTCATCCGTGGTTTTAATTAATCATTGTTTAGTAAGCCCACACTTTCGCAACTTGCCGGAAATTCAAAACATCTGCAAACAAAGTAACAAAGGTCGGTATCTGTATCCATACGCATGTGTGTTCCAGAGATGCTAACATAACGGTCATTAAACTAATATCATCTATTTTATTTATTTTTTTCATACACATAGTTTGATTATGTTCATTTTGTTTATCCTTCTATTTGTTCATATTTTAAGAGACATTTTATTTATTTGTATGTACATTTTTATTTATTATCATTTATTTATTTTTTTTATTTCTTTCATTTATTTATTTATTTTATTATGAATGTGATCATTCACCACTATTACCTATTGCCCACAATAGTGTGGCAGATTGTAATATCTATCAATTAAATAAAGTTTAAAAAAAAT
>NW_027116161.1:613105-630217 GCF_000696795.3 Halyomorpha halys
TATATCTTCTATTTAAATGTATTATAAAAATAAACAAAACAATGATATTAAATAGTATGAAACGTAAATATCTGCAAAGAATGTGTTAGATAATAAAAAATCATAAAAATTGTACCAGATACTCTATTAAATTCTACGCATTTTTATTAGATATATTTTAACTCCGTTATCTAAAACAGTTATGTAATGTTTTATAAATGTTCATTTGCGCTGAGTTAATTAAAAAATATACTAATTTAAGTTAAATGGCAAGATTCTGATAGAATTTCAAAATATAAAATCTTTAATAACTTAAATTATTTACGAGGAGTATAAATGTCTGTCCATTAGGCATTCTCAAACAATAATTAATATCACTTAGGCATCACTAGTGCTTGCAAACTCGCTTTGATTAGTACCCAAAGCGAAATCCACTAGAGCGGATCAACAACAAAGCTAGGCCAGTGTGTGTCAGCCAATACATATACATCTGTGCACTTGCCACAGTTAGGTAAATGTAGATCTCTGGAGCTGTATATGTCCTCAATGGAGGACTTAAGCCTAAATATAAACATTCAGTATTAATTCATTTAAACAATTAAAATGATATTAATTCAATATTACATATTAACAAAATTTGTTGATTTTTAATATCCGATTCGATTATCATATCTAATTCAATGGAATCGCTCTTTTAATTTGTTCATAAATACTTCATAATCTTTAAATAGTTTATAAAAAATACGTCAAGTTCCATCTGCTGTTCATGAATCGTATACAGTCTACTCATGGTCAACTTTACCGTTGTGCTAAATTGTTATCAATCGGATTTTTATGCAAAAAAATATTTCGAATTATACAGAAAGACAGATAAAACACTCAAATATACTAACAGTGTGATTTAAAAAATATCTGTACTTCGAAAGAAATTGGAAAAGGAATTAAAAAATTAATAAGAAGTGTTTCAAATGTTACTGTATTTTTATTTTCACAAACTATATTATGAACATAACTAAAAAGATTATGTGGCAAACAAGATAATCAAACCAATAAATAAAATTATAACAAATATTAATAGTTATACATATAATATGAAAAACTTTTTAAAATTTCAAAATAATTCTAACTTGAAAAAAACTGTGGAAATCAGATATTTTTGCCTTAAAAATAATTCTAACTTGAAAAAAACTGTGGAAATCAGATATTTTTGCCTTAAAAATAATTCTAACTTGAAAAAAACTGTGGAAATCAGATATTTTTGCCTTAAAAATAATTCTAACTTGAAATTAGTAACTAAAGAAAAATCAGCAATGTTTATATTTGAAGGTGATAGTTAATTGACAATATTCAAAATATAAAAAAAAAGAACTGACTAATAAATATATAATTAATTAAAACAAATCTTATCAAATAACAAACAGTGTGCAAGTATAGGTCCCTATAAAGGATGCCATTGGATAATTATTCGAAATTATTTAGATATTTTAATGAAAGTTATAAATGATATCATGTATAGTCATAAAAAAGTTGTATTTTTTTTTCAAATGTTTGTTTTGTGTTTACCAATTAGTTAGCGAGCTACTATCAAAAACTCTAACCATAAAATATTCCTAATGTATAGAGCACTGTTGATATCATTGGGCACAATACTACAGAAATAAACTATTTATATTAGTACAAAATTAATAAACATATTAATATAATTTCACATATGATTCTGATAGATAAATGAAAGAATAGGTAGTGTTGAGACTGGCTTAAACCGCTGTAAGGGTTAGTGTCTTTATCTGGTTGGCCTTCTTGTTTCCAACAATCCATCTGAGTCGTTTGTGGCCGTGGGAGCTAAGGCGTCAAACCTAGCCTACCTTGTCACTGCAGTGGCACAGGTTCGAATCCTGCCTGGGAGGTTTACTTTTATTTCGTTATGGTCGCTCGAAATGAAATCTTGACCCACCTCCATGGTTAGAATAGGTTGGTTACATGTAGATAACTCTCTCTCCATCTTTCTTTTTTTTTTTTTTTTGATCCCTCAATGATGTCTCTACAACAGATAAATTCAATTAGGCCTTCCAGAGAGACGAACGTTTCTTCCTCAGCTTTTTTTCAGCCTACCCAATAGCTTCTTCGAATGTCTATCGAGGGCTTCCTTTTTACAACTTTTTTAATATTTGTCGATTTAAAAAAGACCTTCTGTTTCAATATTCGTTGTGAGGTACCACCTTTTCCCGTTATCCAAGACTATCCTCATCTCCCAGCTTAGAACTTTCCTGTTCCAGAATTCATGGCTCTAACGGCTGTCTCTAGTTTCCATAACTCGACCTTGCGATTCTTTATCGTTGCTCATAAAAAAAAAAAAAAAAAAAAGTAGTTTTTCGTGCTTAGTATACTAGTACATATATTAATGTGATTATATCAAATGAAAATTTTGGATAAATTAAAATATTAATTAAGAAGCTATAATAAACAATAGAACGATTGGTATTTAAAGCTCTAAAATGACTCTTTGCTAGTTAAAATTTTACAAAATTGCAATTACCTCTGGATCACTACGAAATCATAATTTTCGAATTTATTTTGCATGGATATAGTTCAAGATTTGGTCCTTCTCCAAATTTATTGCAATTAGGTTATAATTTTTTCATAGATTTAAGTCAATTTTTTTTAATATTTCTCTCTTTCCGGCAATGGTCTATCATAATATTTTAAAGTAATTAATACCATAGTTTTTGTACCGTTACACACTTACCCTAGCCGACTCTAATCAAAGTTAGGCAACGTCTAGTCTGGTCAGTACGTGGATGGGTGATCGCTCGAAATGGGCCCTCCTCTCTACAGATTTCGCTAGGCCCGTCAGCCTACCGGGTGCAGGAAAGATAACTCCTGTGTAATATGATTTTTGTGGTCATGATGGCAAATAGCTGCACGGATATGTGGTCCTTAGAAAGTCAGTTTGAGAAAAAGAAATGTCCGTCCTTGAATTCTTGCCGACTCCGAGCTGCCATAATCTGAGGATTTAGATCGATTTGTCACTGTCCTTTAAATCGAGTGAATCGGCAAAAAAACTAGGGAAATTTATTTTTACCCATAACCAAAATTTAAATTACTGTACTGAGGTATGCTCATGGCAAGTTGTCATCTAATTTATCTATTTTGATGTTTTAGAATCCAAAGCAGAATGAAGGGACGCTCGGTGACGATATTATTGCTTCAGCATCGACGGCTCTACGCAGACTTCATTTCCGTGGTGCCTCCAGGAAAGGAAAACTTCCTTCAAGCATCGGATCTAGTCAGAACACATCCACTGACTCAGCAAACACCGTCATCACAATGGTGAGTGGTAATATTTCAGCTACCAAAAAAACTTCTTTCATAAAATATTAGTCTTATTTGTTAATTCTCTTAGCTTTCAAAAAAATGCTTAGCTATTTTTTGTTTTATCCTGGTTATTTCGCCTATTTTATTTAGGAATTTCGTTATATTCGGATGGATGTTGCTCTAATACTTTTGTTCCTTTCATTACTCTGTCAGCCTGTTTAATTTTAGATCTCCTATATGAACCCTTACTAGAATTATTAGTTAGTTTTGCACTCGAGATGATGCATTGAAAGACCATGATGACCATGAACCAGTTAGCTTTGAGCTGTTTTTGCCTCCATACCATATTCTGAATAATGAGTATACTTAAGTAGGTTAAGCAGTTCATAAATTTAGTAATTACAAAATAAAATAAATAAAAAACAAAAATAAATTTATTACCGATTAAATTGAAAACACTAAAGAATTAAAAACTATAAGATAATAAGTTAATAATCAAAGAATTTATCACTTAATTAACTGAAGAAATTGTTAACTAATTATCACTTCGGAGGTTGATTTCACGTTGAGGCCCCACAGAGCAGTGTGATAAGATGTTACGACTTGATTTTCGCCATAATTAAAAAATGAAATACACTAAAGCGTACAAAATTAAAACTGATAAAAATTCTTAATCATGAGAGATTGTTGACTATCGATGACTTACTTATACGAGTAGAAGATGGTTGGGGGTGCGGTCAAAATAAAACACAAATTTGAAGTAACTTATTTAATCGTGCCAAAGTTCCGGCCAGAATTTTTAGCCTTCATCTGGGCTAAGAACAGAACAAGATAACAACCAATAAATACAGAAAATATAAACAGAATGACATAAAGTAAAAAATTGTACAGAATGGAATTAATAAAATAAAGTGATGGGAGAAGTGGAAAATAAAATGTATAAACATGTAATTGAATAAGTAGGTAAAATAAAATAATTAAGGAAATACAATAAAAATGAAGGTATATAATGCAAAGAAGTATGAATATATTAGTTTATTAATAATTTAAAAATTAAAATTATGGAAAGAAAAATAAAATTGAGAGAAAGAAAATATATGTAATAAATGAAATATGTAACCATAATATTAGATAAAGAGGCAAAATATAAGTAATGTTTAACAGAAGAAATGAATAGAAAAAAAATAGAAAAAAAATAATAATATATGATGAACATAACTAATAACGTGGGTGAGGAAATAACGTTGGCACGATTAAATAAATTATTTCAACTTATTTGTGTTACATTTTGACCGCACCCCCCAACCATCTTCTCATCGTATATGATATAAATACTTAGTCACGCCTATATTTTCTTTTTTGAACTTTAAAATTCCTATACTCTATCAAAATGGGTATTATCAAAGTAAAATGTATGTTTCAAATCCTATTAGATGCTACGAATGTTTATAATTTTCCTATTCAAATAATCTTGTTAAAAAATGTCTTTAAGTGTAAATAGTGGTTAAACCCTACCCTGCAAAAACTTTAAATGTTAAAACATAACTGAATTTGAAAACTTTGAAGAAGATAAAAATGCCTAAGATTGTAACTGCCTAGTTTTTTAACTTTAAACTACAATTAAATCTTTACAATAATCTACAAATGTCATATATACAGAACAATTCTGCCACAAAAACAATAGAATATAACAAACATTTGTTGACGTAAACAAGGTAACAAATAAAAAAGATTGGGAACTAGGTTGACTTAGCGTTTGCTAATCCCAAAAGCGTAAAGTAAATCCTTTACTACTAAACTCGTTGGCTTGAGCTACCACAGCTTCCAGAACCGTAAAGCTTCACAGCTTCCCTCCTTCTACTCACCCCTCATCATCTTGGTCCCATTAGCTCCTTCCTGTCCCTCCCCTGATAGAACGTGATCTATCACTCGTCTAGCTTGACCAGTATCACTGGATAGTAAAAGAAGAGGGCTCCTAATTGTGAACGTATGTCACAGTATCAACGTAGATTAATTAAAATTAATCATACCCTCCAAAATTTTCTCCTCAAAATCGGGAATGTTCTATAATTATATTTATGTTCGTGCATAACACAAACTACCACTAATTTTGATGATTTTTTTTTTTTTTATGAATTATGTATGTCGGTACTAGTGAAGTAATTTTATCAAATAATACCCATTAATTTTGTGTTGATTTCGAGTTTAGATATATGAAGTATTTTCTTGTTTTAGGTAACAGTAGATACAGAGGACGGTTTGCCACCGACGCCCTCTGCAGCAGCACTTCTGGACGACCTGGTGGCAGTAGAAGAGCCGGACGAGCAGTTGGAGACTAGACAAATTCCCCGAGTACCCGCAAAGAGGCTCAAATTGTTGTCAAAACGATATGCAAAGACTAACTTCGAAGATGAGGTAAATTTAACTGGAATTATAATAGAAATGTTTTATAACTAGTAGTTCAGAGGTAGTCTTGTGCGTTGTTCACATAGTCATAGAGTTCACGTTAACGTCTTAAAGAACGTCTTTTTGTTAACATCTTAAAGAAGGTGCGTTAATGCATTTCCATCGGATTGCTAAACTAGTTTATAAAAAAGACTAACCTTTATTTATTTTATATTGGAAGAAGTCGTAAACCTCTACCCTCCTACTGAGGATAGGATACTGTAGGACTTCCTTTCTATATACTCCACTAACGCCTGTTGAACAGATTCGATACTTAGGACTCCATCTTGACAAGAGACTTACTTGGAATCCACACACAAGACTGAAACGACAAGAAACTGCTCGTAGATTCCGATTGCTACAACACTTACTTGACAAACGCTCTAAACTTCCAATTCACCACAAAAAATTAGTATACACTACGATAATCAGACCAAATTTGGACATATGGAAATGAACTCTGAGGCTCTACCAAACCTTCCAAACCAGGCTCTACCAAAAAATTGCTCCCGCGTCCAATCCTTACAATCCAAAATCATTGATGCTCCTTATTACGTTACAAATAAACTCATCCACAAAGACCTTAACATCCCATTCCTTGCAGATTTGGCCCAAAACAGATATGCGTCTTTACATTCCAAACTCCTTAACCATCCTAACCATCCTAACCCATCAATTCTTAATCTTTCATCCTTAACAATCCCTGATAATCCTCCGAGGCGTCTGAAAAGAAGATGGCCACGGTCCCTTCTAATTTAAATCAATGTTTGAAGTACCACCGATGGGTGGTTCCTTCCCAAGATTTTCAAGTGTATATGAAACATACAACATATTTACTTATTGTATTATTTTGTACAGTTGTAAATTACATGAAATAAATAAATAAAAAAAAATATTTAGAAGTAAGATAATGGAGGCCACTAATAAGGAAATATTATGAATTTAACAGTTTTGTCTCTTTAGGTGACAAAGAAAAATAAATGAGAGGTTTATAATGTATAATTCTTACAATGATTCATTTTTTCATTAATCTATTTAATTAATTTTTTCAACATCTCTCTTTTCTCAGTCCGCCGGTGTTCCTCAAGGTAGTATCTTAGGTCCCATTCTTTATACGCTTTATACAGCTGACATTCCACCCACCCTAACACAGTCCTAACAGCATACGCTGATGACACATGTATACTGTCTGTAAACAACGACCCAACTAATGCATTACAAACACTACAGACACACATAACATCCATTGAAGAATGGTGTCAAAACTGGAGAATCAAAATAAATCCTGACAAATCCCACCAGATCACCTTTACTCTCAGTCGTAAACCTCTACCCTCCTGTCTAATAGCATCCTTTCTAAATACTCCACTAACGTCTGTTGAACAGATTCGATACTTAGGACTACATCTTGACAAGAGACTTACTTGGAATCCACACACAAGACTAAAACGACAAGAAACTGCTCGTAGATTCCGATTGCTATAACACTTACTTGATATACGCTCTAAACTTCCCATTCACTACAAAAAATTTCTATACACTACGATAATCAGGTACAGTCATAAATTAGATTAAATAAATAAATTTAAAAAAAAAAATTCATGACAGTTCTGCTTCCTACTGTGTTGTTTAAATGCAATTAGAGTCACTTAACAATTTACCGTAGAGAAATTATTTTTGTTTCTTTACTAGGATTTAAATGGCAATTCATACCTATTTAATATAATAAATTGAATTTGGTCCGGGTGCGGTCAAATAAAACTCAAATAGTAAATTGGTATACTATTTTTATTTGAGCCAAATAATAATTTACTCCTCCCAATACAAACAGTTCACTCTGACTTTGACTTCCGTCAAAACAGGTATGAATTCTTTTTCGTTCATTTTCATTTGATTTTATTCTTATCCCTTTTCATATCTTAATTTGTACTTTCTTTAATATTTCTTCTCTTTATCTGTTACTATTACCGTTTTCATTTACTGTTTATAACCTTTAATTTTTTTAAGTTAATTTTTACGTTTCATTCTATACCCTTGCTATTTTTCACTTATTGTTTTTATTTTTTTTGTACTTGTGTTAAGTGTTTGTATCTTTAAAATAAAAATAGTATACCAATTTACTATTTGAGTTTTATTTGACCACACCCGGACCAAATTCCATTTATTGATACACACGGTCATTTAGCAATCTTCCACTGTTTAAGATTGGCTAGTTCGATCTATATCATCAGAATGACTCTGGAACCATTCGCTGAAGTAGCGTGCAGAACTGAAGGAAGAAGGAGAGATCTATCAAAGACATTAATAAATCATGGTTGTCAATTCCGTCCTCCAATCTAAATGATCAGCTTTCGCTTCGAGATATACTAGAATAAAACGTTTTCTTTGGCTTCTCTCCACTCTCCTTAACAAGAAATGAAGTATTGACCAATCTAATCTAAAAATCACCAAATTTAGGCAACAAGCATGTTTTGCATTTTTAGGCAATTCCAGGAAAATTACCTTCAACCCTGATGAAGACATCATCAATAAAGGA
The DNA here is from genome assembly GCF_000696795.3 of Halyomorpha halys. NCBI lineage: Eukaryota > Metazoa > Arthropoda > Insecta > Hemiptera > Pentatomidae > Halyomorpha > Halyomorpha halys. The sequence continues at coordinate 621,381 of NW_027116161.1, forward strand.
TGCTAACGACCCTACTTTAGTGATATATTTTAACAACAGATCGTAGAAATTTAATGATAGGTACTCGTCCTGAAACTTTATTTGACCGAAAATAATGTAATGTACTCAATAAAAGAAAATCTTACTAGAAGTAAATTAATTATTAATTGTCAATTAATTTTTTTTTTTTATGTTTGTATTCAACGACTTACCTCCTCTATAGTATTTGTGCTAAATGAAAAACTGATAGCTGAGCTGCACCTTTGTTATCATGTTACACTGAATTCTACGTGACATTTATCTGTCGCAGTAGTACTATCACAACCATGAGACAGTATGATAGTGCTTGCCTACACACTGACGATGAATCTTACTACACTAGCAGTTCATAAATGATAAAAATTGATGATTATATACAACAAATGTCACCATAGACATCAAATAGGAAACATAGAAGCTTATAAGTTTTATTAAGTTTGGTTTTTAGATGTTATAAGGTGCGACAGATTTATGAGCTTGCTCAGAATTATTTCAATAATTATATGTCTATCCTTAAGCTTATGAAAATCCTTATATAGACATTTACTTTCCAAATCAGGATAAACACCAACATATTTATAACATAAGTATTGTAAAAATATTTGTTGGATTCTTTCTAGCATTTTTATTTGAATACCGAATTAGAGATCCACATTTAATATTCGGCCTCATATTGGTAACAAGTAACTTGATTAGAGTTCCAAAATCAGAAAATTCACCTCAATTACTTTTTTGAAATCCTATAATTAAAAAAAAAATTAAACACTCATCAGACAATGACTCAAGAACGGTAAACATTGGTTAAATATAATTTACAGATCACACACTTCTCCCACCGTATCTAAAACCATATCGTTTCTATATTCAGAAACATGTGCCTGTATTAGATCACTTCATCAATAAATTAATATGTTTTATATGATAGCATGGATATTTAATCCCTTAAAAATAAAAGCAAATAAGTATCAAATGAGCTCATTGTATTTAAATCCCAGTTCACTTCACTAAGCAAGTAAACTTCTCTATAATGAACCACTACGGATGATGTTTTGTCTGTTGAAGAGAAGTGTCCACTAAAGGGAAGTTGAAAGGGTAAAAATATATTTTTGGATAAAATAGTACTTCTAGAACTAATTATAAATTGAATTACTAATTCATAAGAAATAATTAAAATTATACAAGTTTAATATTAATAATAATATTATGCAAAACACAACAATATAGATATAATAAAAATTGTAATTATATTATTTCTTTACTAAAGAAAAAAAATCAGCAAAAACAAGTTTGTACAAAAATCCATAAGAACTAATAAAACCATAAATAAAGTTGTTGGTGATTTTCTTCTGAATCTTCTTTTTCCAGATAATTGTTTGTTAAAATTTGGCCTGGAGGGAAGAAATTTTAGAAAATCCTTCTGTATCTTCTGTACCACTGGAATGATTTTGAGATTGGATATTTCCTTGTTGGTACCATTTTTCCTTCAATTCGTTTGTAATTTTCAAAATTTAACTCATTTGGAATTTCCCGTTTCGAATCGCGCAGAAATTTTGAGAACTATTTCCAAACACACTTACATTAATTAACTCAATTGTCTTTTTAAGAAAAATGTATATGAGAGGACTTTATGGTGGTCCAACTACTGCATAGTGATATAAAAGTAAACACAATACTTATAACCCCTCGTTAACCCATTCATATAAAATATTCATATTCTAGAAAAACGAAAGCATGGACTATACACTAGGTGAACTGCTGAGATAAACGTTATTAGAGGAAAATTAAACATGATAATATTAGAAACTGTTTTTTTCTTATGTTCGTTACAAAGAGATCACTTACTGTTAATGCTGAGCTTAATGCCTGTCCGTGTCCGTTACAGAGAAGTTTTCATGCCTAAATAGTACAGGGTAAATGTGGATAAAATCTCATAAAATAAATGGATAAAATCTCATTAATCATCATCATATGAATCATACCAGCTCAGGAGACGTAAATAGAAAATAATTTTAAAAATTAGTTTCAACCCCACTTAATTTGGAAACGCATTCCTGGTGGTCCAAAAAATCCTAGTAATTGTCTAATTAGCATAATTAAATTAAGTAACGAATCAGATATTTATTGTTGTTTTTTAACTATAATTCCCAAATGGTGCATTATAGCCAAAAAGTTAGGGTATAACAAATTAAAGAACATTAAATTATGAGAACGGTTATTAAAAAGCTGATTAGTTAGATAAAGGAACGAGTAACGAAAGTTAAGGTATTTCTTATTGTTTAAGGAAAATTACTCAAAACTATACTTTATAATTAACCACTTCTAGGGGAGATTAAGCTCCTACCATTAATTGACAAACAAATGAACGAGTAGGTGCAGTAGACCCCAGTGTGAAAAAGCTTCACAATGGACAGAGACCCTCTAGACTCTGAAGTATGACACCCTTTTAGAGTATCTTTGATAAATCACTGTAAGTGAGTAATTCTCCGCCTCGCCCAGGTGAAGGTGGAGAGGCCAGGATGAGAGAGAAGAGAAGTAGAACTCTCATTTATCGTTAAAACTGGTCATAATACTTTAATTATCAAAATTAATTAAATAGTGCCTTTTAGATAGTAATCATTTTAAAAGTAAATTCACTTTCCTTAAACAAGTTGAATGTTACAATTTTTTTTTTTTAATTTTAATACAAATTTAACTCACAAACATGTCCTAGAGTTTTTACATATTTTCAGAAAATGTTTATGCTGCCTTTGTTTTGCACGTATTAATTAATTATTATATAACCAACCAATTTTTTTTCGAAAATCGAAGACGCCAAATTAGGCGACAATTTTAATTAAAAAATTTATTCTCAATAAAAAAATATTTTGTCCCACTTTGCTTGTTTTATTTTAATACTGTGGGTCAATAATATACGAATCGATATGTTTTTTTGGATGTAGAATAACAAAAAAAAATACATTCAGTGGTATTAATTGAGTTTAAATGTGTTCAAAATCACTAAAATCGCTTCTTATAAAGTTGGATCAAAAAATTTCCATTAGTCAGATTTATTTTGGCCGTCCACAAAAATCCTTAAATATGAATTTTTATAAAATACAAAAAATATTTGTGTTTATAATGGTAAAGAATTGAACGAATCTAGACCGACTACAGTTATAAATTAAGAAGGCATACAATTTTTAAAATATTGACATATCTTGAAAGAGCAGAAATAAAGCTTTCCAACAGCTACGTAGCAATCGTTACGTTGGATTTGGATAACATAAACGTAGAAACCTGATCTTACTCTGTTAACCCCAAAAAAGATTTTTTGGTCTATTTTACAGGAAGTGAGTTTGGATTTTTTGATTTTTTTTTCACAGTTAAACTCATTCAATACGATCAATAATATTTTATCATTTCTCTAAACAAACAAATCGATTGGTATATAATAATCACGGAAGAACAAGCTTCGTAGGAACCCTCACTAGTCAGCCAAATAAACCTAAACCATTCTATATAATATCCCAATTCAAACTTAATAGTCAAAATTCAATTTATTAACAATACTAAACCGGATTGAATAATAATACGAACACCACTTGGCCTAACCCTCTTAAATTTGTTTTTTTTTATTACTCGATCAAGAATTAGAAGTTTTCATTTCCTATCACCATAATTTATTTCAAATCCATTACAAATACCATAAAACAACATCTCTTACCAGGTGTACTAATTAATGTCTTAATGTATTAATTAATGTCTTATAATACCCCAGGGGGCAGCGTGGCAACGCGCCTTTCTACCAACCCTGAGGTTGCGAGTTCGAGCCCGGCCCCATCCGGGACTTTTACAAGCATAAAATTATACAATCCTCACTCACAGCCTCTCCCCGGTCATTTGTGATCGCCCGTTAGCCAATGGGTGGCACTCACAAAAATAGGCGTGGGAATGACGAACCCATCCTACGAAAAAAACACGTCAAGAAACTCGCGATGTATTAGGAAATACATCGCGCGAGAACTTAGGCCTCCATGGTCTGTCGCCCATATAATAATAATAAATAATACTCCCAGGACAGGGAATATCGACAGCAAAGTGGTCATAAACACAATCTTGTTGAATATGGGCTTCATATCGTATTAGAAACAATACCATTTGACCGAATTATTACGTTTAAATACTCATTAGATGCAAAATTTAGTGTTCTTTAATTTGTTTTATAACATCCTTTTTGGTGGGATCTACCGTTTAGGATTTACAGGCGAAGACATAAAATAAAGACCTAAAATTTTGGTATTTGTTTCTTTAAGAAACTAATTAACTTCTTAGAAAATTTACTTCTTTAGTAGTAGATATCTTTCACGTATAAATTTTGGATACATACTGGTATATGGGACTATATCTCAGTTTTTAGAAACAAAAAATTGAAAAACATTTTACATATAACCTGACCGAATTATGAAAAGTTATTCTTCGAAACTGAATTTAATGCTTTTTAATTTTATTTGTATTTACTGTAACAATGATACATTATGCTAGAACAATGCTATATACTATTCTAAATAGAAATACCAAATTAAAACCAGAAAAAACTGTTCTTATATTTAAAACAATTCTCAGGCCATTGCTGATGTATGGCTGTAAAGTCTGGGGAGCTTTACGAAAAGGAAAAAATTACAATCTTTTCAAAATAATATCCGGAGAATTGCAGTGGATGCTACATTGTTCATAAGAAATAGCCAATTGCATCGGAAATTACAAATGGAGCCGGTAGAGGATTACATAAAAAAGCGGTTCTTGAAGTTCCACTCCCAGTTACCAACAGTTAAAGCAGCAGTGACCTGCAACTTGGGAAAACCAACCTCAACCCGAAGACTGAAGCTCATGCTGTTCCAAGACATCCTGTTAAAAGTTCTATATTTATCAGTTCTGTTATTGCCACTCTAAAATTTTATTTTATCTTAACTTCTTTTTTTTTCTCTTCCTCTTTTTCTTAAATTCACTTCTTTTTTTTTTCCATTAGAAGTCAATTATTCATTTTATTAAATCCATAAATGCTGTTTTTTTTTTGTTATTAACTTTACTTTTATCTTCATTCTTAGGGTTGAAACTTCCAGTTCCTATCACTCAACTATTACTTTCTCCATAAATTTTATAACATCATTGCTGTTTTCAATTTTATCAAGACATTCCGTAATAAATTCTATATTTATCAATTCTAACATGCACATTATTTCCATTTTATTTTTTCTCTTCGTCCTTTTTTTGATTTAACTTTTTTGTTGTTTTTTTTACCCATTAGAGTACAATTGTTTGTTTTGTTGTCTACAAATGTTGTTATTTTTGCTATTAATCTTATTTTCTTTTAACTATAACGTTGTATAGGGGGATAGAGTGGGCTCAGGGATCCTCAGGTCGATTGTGTAAATATTTTATATAATGTATAAGAGTGTAAATGTGACTAGAGACTATATTATTTATTTATTTTTCATTCAGATAGTTTGATTCATTTTGTTTATTCTTCTGTTTGTATATATTTTAAGAGGTTTTTTTTTTTTTTCATTTATTTATTTTATTTTATTTTAGTATGTATGAGATCATTCATCATTATTACCTATTGCCCACAACTGTGTGGCAGATTGTAATATCTATCAATAAATAAAAAAGTATTTAAAAAAAAAATAACGTTGGTTATAGTTAAGGGTGTCTTTTGTACGAGACTATGCCCCCAATAATCAATTGTTAAAAAAAAAAAATGTAACGGTTATATCAACCATGGAAGGCCGATCTGGTAGTAAATAAATAAATAAAATATGGTGGGTTATGCTAGGATGCACCGTTTTGGGGTTAGAGGCGAAAAAAAAACGCCTAATTCGTTTCCTTATTAAACTAACAGATTATTATTAGAGTTTTAGAACATCCCGAAATGCTTTTGCGTATTAAGTGTTGAAGAAATTAATTTTTAAAATTATTTGCAGATGTACATTTTAAAATTTTAATCATTTGCATCGGATCTTGTAATAAAGCAACACTGACTAGAGAGAGAGAAAGAAATACTTTATTCATTCATGCTGCCCAAATAGATCGGGTTGCTACATTACACAGCATACTGATCAATCCGTGACTGGACAAATATAAGTTACATATTTTTACATGATATAATATAATAGATAGATAACATTTTTTTTTTCCTTCCACAGTTTTCTTTTACAATTAATACCAGTCTACAAACTAACTACAAGTTTTTCGATTTATTCCTTTTTTTGTTTTCCCTTCTATTTCACAACCCCTATTTAATTTGATCAACAAATGCCCCTATATAACAAATATTAAAATATTTAAAATAATAACTAAAACAACAAATAAGATATGCGATGCATGCATGCCATCCCACTTCTGGATAAACTCCCATACTCATTAATTTCCATGCATGTGGTGGTGTATGATTCCCAGGGAGTCAAGTATTATATTTTCTGTCAACCTAGCCACGTCCTGGACATCGACCCCAAGCTCCTCCATCAAGCACCTAGTTGTGCTGGGAATCGTTCCACGGGCTTCGAACCAGAGGGCTCTCACGTTGAAGTCTCGTTCTCCGAAGCCCTCACGGAACTTCTCCTTGAGGAAAGGTGTACATTTATCGTGGATTTCCTTCTTTTTCCTATCTACCTTATTTGCCTGGTCAAGGTCGTTATTTTCATATCTCACGGTGGGATCCAGAATGATTGCTGACTTCCCCTTCTTAGGGAAAGCAACAATATCGGCATATCTTGTGGATATCTCTTTCTTTTAGGAGCTTCATTAACTCGTATTTCACTCTATGATGTCGGTGTGTTATGAAGAGGGAGTTGTTGGGGCATTTCCCTAGCACATGTGCTGGTGTTTCCGGCTCTCTGTTACATTTGTGACAGAGGGACCCAACTTCTCTATCCTGTCCGCTGACATCTGGGACTCCACGTAGGGGTGCATAATTTATATTCAATTTCAGGGCATTGGACCATTCAGAGCCCGTAAGTATTTGTTTATCGTATATAAACTTATTTGCTCTCGGGGTCTCTTTGAAATGGCGTACTCCAATCCCCTGCCACCTGCAGTTAGCCCATTCCTCGAACGCATTTTCACGTAGCGACTGTTGTAGAGCTTTCACACTCCCACGCCCCTGATCAACGCCCAATCTATCGGCGTATATATTGGCTGTATACGGCCCAGCCTCAACGCAATCTAAATTATACCTCACCGAATATAAATACTGACTGTCACGTTTTCTTTAGCTATTTTAAGCGACCAAAGATCTTAATGGTTTGAAGTGGTGATATATTCATAATTTAGTTATAATAAAATTAGATAATAAACCCTTATTGCTAAAAAAATATATTGATGACTTAATCATTATTACAAATTTTGATAATATTGAAACCATATATAACCAATTTAATAGTAGCATTACATTCACAATAGATAGCTCCATTAATAATATAATATAATTTTTAGATATGAACATAATAAAGGACAATAGACTAAAGACTAAATGGACTAAGAAAGGAAAAACAAGTAATATAATACCAAATTTCACTTCAAACCACCCATACTCACAAAAAACAAATGTGGCTCGAAACCTGATTAAAAAAATCAATATTATTAATGGATGAATTTTTTTTAAAAGATATAAAAACACAAATTTATAATATTCTTGTGGAAAACTTTTATCCGAAAAAAATAATAAATAAGTTATGGCATGGTATTATTAACAACCTCACAGCTAATAATAATGTTGGTTATATAGAGAAAAATATGGATAATAATATAATAGAAAATAACAATATTGATAACAGCAAAATTGTGAGTAAATAAAAAAAAACCTAATCAAAGCATAATCACGGATTTTTATAAAAATAAAAATATACAAAATGATAAAACAAGCAAAGATAGCTTACAGACTGTAATGGAAAAAGAAATAGTCAGGATTAATAATTACCATTACTTTAAATTAAACTATATTCCAGGATTAACAGATAAAATTAAAATGAAATTTATAGAATATGAACATATTTTTAAGTTTGGATTATATAATAGTAATAAATTGGGAAGTCTATCTAGATAATATGAAAGACAAAATTGACTTTAAAGATAAATTAAATGTTGTTTATAAAGTTAATTGCCAGAATTGTGAAGGTTTATACATTGGTGAAACATCTAAAAAATTAAAAACAATAATTGTTCCACATCAGATTAATTGTAAAAATATAAAAAACATTAAAATTACAGCATTGGCACAACATAGTACTAAATATAAGCACCAATTTGATTTCAATAATCCAGAAATATTAGATATAGTTAAGAATAGTAGGAATAGAAAATAGAATCAGTACATATTACAAATAACATTGACAAAGCAATCAATTATAAAACACATGCAAAAACTTTAGGCACACATTATATAGATATCATAAATAAATTAACTTTTTAGTTTTTATGTAATTTTATAGAATTTAGAATTAATTTAGTCTTTGTTAATTGTTATTGTATTGAAAAAAAAATTGTTTATATTAAAAAAATAGTTTTATATATAAAAATGGATTTTTGAAAAATTGTTAATTTTAGTATAATTGTTCATCTTTGCGGTAATAGAGGTAGGAGATAATTGTTATAGTCTATATGGTTGTTATCATAATAAAAGATAACCTTCAGGAAAGTAATTATTCTCCTAGAAATGTATAACTGTTGATAGTATAAAAGTTTAATTCATTAAATGACAATAATATTATTAAATATTAGCACTAATGACGAAACAGGAGATAATTATACAAGATATACCAGGTCATTCAAAAAGTCCTGTCGTT
>NW_027116161.1:631537-632584 GCF_000696795.3 Halyomorpha halys
ATCAAAATAAACAACGAACAAACGAAAAACGACAGGACTTTTTGAATGCCCTGGTATATAATATGTTTATCAGGTAAATAGTTTTGATGTATATATGAATAGTGATGTTATAAGTTTTGTTGAATTTGGTTTTATAGCAACCTGAAGATGGGGGATATTCCCGAAACGTTGTTTTGTTGATTATATGAAATAAATTATTACAGTTAAACAAGGAAGATTTGTGTCATTCACCAAATTCAATTTAATAATTTAGTATATATATGATATTACACCACAGGTGCGACATGGGCGCGGGTCTTCTGGGTTCGCCGCTGAGCAGATGACCATTGATTCGGAGTATGGCAGTGTTGACCCACCTTCATCGCCACCATTGCCAGATTCACCCACTTCAAGAAGCAAACAGGAGCTTGTTTCCGTTCCAGTAAGTAATGACACGATTATAATTCTATACATCTGGATATAAAAATTAATCAACATTTTAACATTTATCAGAGTATGATTTTTAATATTGATATTATCGTATTTGTACGATATTATACTGTCAATATTACTATTCACCGGGATGGAAAGGTTCTATATCCTTTGGCCAGTTTAGGCAAGGTTGTTCCCTAGTGATATCGATTGATGAAACGTTGAACTTAAGTAGATATCCACCTAGACATTAAGGAGCTCTTCAGTACTAGTCTGCTTAATATTATTTCTGTTTTGTCAATTATTACTGATTAATTAAACAGTTTTATTAATTTTTATTGTGAACAAACCTAACGAAATTAGAAAAATTTATGATAACAAGCATCATTATTGGACATAGGAACACTATAAGGTGCATTTAATGCTGAACTACGGAATTCGATTGTTTCTTTAAAAATATGAATCATTATAATAATTTTTTTTTTATCTGGTATAAAATTAATTGAATAAAATTAATACAATCCACAAATTAAGGTCTTTAAGTGTTAGTGTTCAAATATTCATTTTTTTTTTTAATTGATAGATTTATTTATTGATAGATAGTGGTGATATATTCATAATTTAGTTATAATAAAA
>NW_027116161.1:632659-638100 GCF_000696795.3 Halyomorpha halys
TATACAAACAAAAGAATAGACAAGATGAACATAATCAAACTATCTGTATGAAAAATAAAATAACATAATGATAAATACAATATTTACACAAATATTCATTAAAAAAATATATATATATACAGAAATAGAAAAAAAAATGTAAATGAAACAATAATACTCACTGAATTAAAAGCGAAAAATTAAAAATAGTAATGATAAAGAAATATATAAATAAAAGAAAATACTATCATGATTTGTAGAAAGATAAATATGAATCTATATAAAAAATGTAATGAAATAAAACTGATCAAATGATAGAAAACAATTTATATACAAGACAAAGAAAATTAAATTTAAGTAAAAGCATAATAAAAACACAATCCCACATATATACAATATTTACAATCTGCCTTGGGAAGTCCGAGCCAAGCATTGCCATTCCCGTGTGGAAGGCAAAGCAGGGCACGTAGACATCCCAGTGCTTCTCTCCCAGCCGCGTCACTGGTGAGAGCTCTTAATCCACATACATCTATGACTTGAGTGGAGAAGCTGGACATTGCCAGAACTCTAACCACAATTCCCAAAAGGTCTCGGGTTCAATGCCGTTTCAACTTTCAGGTAGCATTACAGGGATAGTTAGGGCTGGATAGGGATTGAGCCAAGAGTAAATAAGGTTCTGATAGAAGTTGGGAAATCTGGATAGAACTATAACTATAACCTAAGGGGAGTTAAGGTCATGGTGTAAGGTTTTGTTACTTACCTTTATAGTAATATACTGCACTTAGCAATTCCAGCATATAGACTCCAGCAAATTCTTTTTTTGTTGCCGAAAAAACTCACATATTTTGATGTTTTTCAAAATACACTTAATATCGTTTATAAAAACTTCAAACTAAGCTATGTTTTATGATGGAAATCGTTTATGATTAAAAAATTTAGACTGATCACTACTAAATAAATATTTTGTATTAGAATTAAAACATTAATTAGTCGCTCTATTTCGTTTTATTACTCGCAATTCCTAAAATGTTACAAGGACAAGTTCTTAAACACCTTGAACAGAAATTAAGGGCCAATCATTGCAGGTTCTAGAGGAAGTTTATCCTTCTACTAAATCGAACTATTTTTGCACCTTAACATACTCTGGACTAGTACTAATGGAACTCCTCTGTGAAGCCTTTTGGTGATCAACTTCAAGTTAAGTTAAGTAACGTAAAATATCATGGATGGTGAGGAGAGAAGGGGAACTTGACGGCTTTGTGGAACTATTTTTTTTTATTACCCCCTTCCTGGTCATTTCTGAAATATGGGGGTTATCTACAGGTAACCAACCTATTCTAACCATGGCGAGGGTTCAAGTTTTTATTTCATGGCGGTCCCACGAATTAAAAGTCAAAGTTGACGCCAGCCAGATCTGCCTTCAACTATCAGAACAGGTAGGTTCCAGGCTGGGAGATGCAAGTGTTCATGAGTATCGGGATAGGCGATCTCTCAAAACAAGTACAAAAAGGTTTTCTTTTAAATTAACAAATATAAAACAGTCGTAAACAGGAATCCATCAACCAGAACCTTTTAGATAGGTTGAATAAGAGGTGAGCTTTGCCCTTCTGGAAAGTCTAATCGAATTAACATTTATGGGGACCCCTTGTTAAGGGTTTGAAAATTAAATTATTGGTTTCTCTCAAACTGCTGATGATCTTCCGTTTCTGAATGAAGAATAGAAAAAGAAACATAGAGAGGGTTGTCAACCAAACTAATCTAATCCTGGTCAGGGGTCAAGGGTTCACTTCATGGGATCACCAAGAAATAAAAGTTAACCCCTCATGTCGGCGCCGGCACCCCTACAATCACAATTCAGTCAGAGTTAACTCTAACTTCCTTCCCCTAACTTCCTTGGCTACAAATGGTCTCGCGCTTTGTGCGAGTTTGAGGTCCTATAACGTCTTCGCTGTCAACTTTGGCGATTTGGGGAAGAACTGTTGAGGGCTACTAGAACTCCCAACGGAAATACTGGTTCCAGCCAAAAATTGTCGGAAGTGTTGACATTTTTTCCAACGATTTAGTATAATTTTCTGATAGCTCCCTCTAGAAGTTCTATCGACAATAATTTAGAATTTTAGTGAGGAATAGAAAGTTCAATTTAAATTTTTACTAGCTCAGTAATTGCTTATGGTTACTCTGCATTAAAAGCAATCAATATTTTTCTAATGGGTTTTAATTCTCAATTTAACGCCAAGGTAGTATCTGTAAAGGAAATTTATTTATTTATTTTTTTTTTTTAAAGACATATTAAACTAAACATATTTTTTTCTCATTACATGTTTTTCATAATTTTAAATTATTAAAGCAACTTGTCAAAAGTCTTGTGAAAAACTCAATTAAAAAAATTAATTAGTAATTCACAATTTTTTTGAAAAAATATTATCATATAAATACATATAAAAAAAATTCTAATAAACGGTCCAAAAAATACATTAAAATGAGACGTTCAGTTTTATTGTTTTTTTAAATAATATTCTTTGTTTATATACATTAGCAATTTTATATAATGTATCCTCATTACATTAGAAATGAACCACAAATCAGTTATTCAACGATGTTAAAAATAATAATTTAACTATCCCATAGTTTTAATTACAAAAGAAGATATACTAATACAGTTATGAGTCATTTAAGACATTGAGGAAACAGTTTCTTCTCAATTTCTAGGAAAGAAAGGCTAGAAAATCCGTTTCACTGCCTCATGAAAGTAAGACTTCGATAGTGGTCCAGCAAGCTAGTGTACAGACTACATCCCCAGATGTGGAATACTCATTAGAACAGCGGCGGGTCGAAAATATGCGACTTCTAGAAGTAGCTACGACACTCACACCTGACCAACTGAGGGAATTTGAAATGAAGTAGGTACTCTGTTTTTCATTTTCTTTAACTATAGTTTACCTATATCTTCCTTTGAGGGTTACAATAAAATAATATAAAATCTACTACTTTTACTTATAATTTAAAATTATTTATTTGAAAGCGTGCTGGGTCTTTCTATCCACCTTCATTCTCTCCCACTCCCTTTCTCTTTCCTCATCCTCTATAAACATAATATATAGCCTTAATTTATTATTTATTTATGTCCCCCAAAGATATTAAAATTGTTAAAGCTACAATTATGAATTATCTATTGATATAAGTCATTGTGGAACACGGGGCTGGCTGTGAAGTAACTGCAATACCGAACTGTTTTGCGGGTTTAGTGGTACAAAGGACAGGGTTTTTATTACATTTTAGGTCCACCGGAAATTTCTGTCTGTTTTTAAATAAAACAAAATAATAATTTATTTTACACCTTGAGTAAATATTATTGAATAATATAATTGTCATCAAATTTAGATTAATGATTTATTATAATGATTGCTTGAGGGTGGTTTGTTTCATTATTAATACATACAATTTTGATCCAAGTACACACTCAACTTTTATTTTAAGAAACTCTCCAACGTTTCGGCCCTCAGGCCATTTTTAAGGAGATAACCTATAAAAATTTTTATTTTTATTTTTATATTAATTACATTTTTTCGTTAACAACATACTGATATTTTTGGCAATACCTTAAATATTGATGTCATGTTCTTTTAAATCTTTTCTGCAGGCTAATTTCCCATGTCACATTTTTAAAATAAATTAAATTTTAAAATAATATCATAACAGTTTCAAATAATGTTTTTAAATTGGTTATTTACTTACATAACTTTTTATATTTTAAATCTAAAACTTTTGCATAAATAATCTTTTTCTTTTTTTTGCACTTAAAAACATCATTTATAACAGAACCTACCTTCAACAGGTTAGGAATCTATTATCACCTTATCATCAAAAATATTTTTTTTTTTAAATTTAATACAATTTAATTGACATTCAATTTTAATTTATTTGCTTATAACTTATCATTTCTTAAATCCATAATTATTATATTTTTATTATATATATGTATTTTTTTACATTCATATACCCCCCTCTCTTTTTTATATTTTTACATATGCACTCACCTATACCTGCTTTTATATGTGTATATACTTATGGTATATCTATTTGTTGCCCTTTACAAAGTGCGATGCTACTACTCCAATACCCGTTAAGTGAATCAATTAATATAAATATTTCTTTGCTTTTTTTTTTTATTGGAATTTTTGTATTTGTAATTTGCAGATCTATAAAATATAGAATTTAGTTTATGAGTAAGAATATAGAACTGGCTCGAGCTTAAAAAATTCGAATTTTAAATACCATGGATGTGAGCATATTGCTAATACTGCGATGTTAATGTGTAACTTTAATGTTTTTTTTTTGTAAATTTAACTTTTTCAATAGCTAAATTCAGTTTTATATAGTGACGTACAATTTACTGATGTTTCTTGGAGTTATGTAAACGTTCATTTGTCCTCATTCATGTATCAGTGTATATAATATGCTTAACTGTTAACCCTTAATAGGTTTTAACGTCTTTAAAAATACTTTAAAAAATAAAACTAAAGAAAACTAAATAAAGAGTATTTTAGTTATGATTCCATTGATGTGTTCAATGGCAAACTTGAGCGGAGTCATGATCTCGATATTTGAAAAACTATAAAACTCAAATAGTTGATTTTGATGAATGCCACTTCTATGAGAGCAACTCATTTCATAATCCTAATTTCATCATAATGTTACTCAGCCTATTTAATTTTCCTTATTGATAGAATATATAAATACAGACTGGCTAGGGAAAAAAATGGTTAGCTTTTATAAGATTTTATCAAAAACATTTTTGTTTTAAAAAAACTTTTAGAAAATCTTCAGGTGATGATAATAATTCTACTTCGAAAATTTCCTTCTATTTAAATCATTCTCAATTTTATAAATCAAAGGAACGGACATAAAATCAATTAAAATTAAATTTCATTAGTTTCTAATTTCATTTCATTCGTTATTTGATCGACCATTAATAAATTTACAGGTATTCGTTTGTTTTCAAGACTTATAATAAAGCTGAAATTAAGATGAAAAATTTAATTTGATAATAACTTTTTTTTTAATAACATTAAATTAATGCAACAAAATCTTATATTGTGTAATGGAGTAGCTATGTACATGAAAATTTAAAGATATTTGAATTTTGATATATCTCATTAAAATTAAAGGATTGTTTCCCACTCCTCCTAAAAAAAAATACTTATTTTTGTGTCAGTAGCAGTTGTTCCAATTCCTTGGCTCCCTAACACTTTCATAGACCTCTCTAGAAACCTTTTGAAATATTATTACTAATAATAAAAATTAATTTGTTCAACTACCACCCATAAAGGGTTAAGGGTGCAGTACTTGGTAAGGGAGTAATGTTACCCGAACCCTGGCTGACGCTCTCCAGTGAAACAGAAAATAATTACCACAGCTGGATTCGAAACCGAATGCTTGGGGTTAGTAGCATTGTGCCTTAC